>NC_090839.1:37015525-37316150 GCF_028021215.1 Eschrichtius robustus
ACTCTACCCTGGAATGACTTCATATGATAACATCCCTAAGCCAAGGTTCGTATGGTGTAACATGTGAGAAAATCTTGAGATAGTTTAAAGTTCTGTATAAATATTATTTATTGTTATTATTATTGTTATGATACAATCAGGCTGAGTAGTGCATCAACTTGCATCATTAGTACAAACATGTTAAGAAGGAAGTTAGCAGTGTGTTTTTTTTTTTTTTATATATGTATGATTCTAGCTGGTTTTAGGACTAGAGAACTCTGATTCGATACCTAAAGTAGTTCCTAGAAAAATGGTGTTATTAGTATATACAACAGTATAGACATTTTGGACCAGATAATTCTTTTTGTGGGGGGTTGTCTGGTGCATAGTAGGACGTTTATCAGCACCCCTGGCCTCTACCCACTAGATGCTGGTACCACCTCCCCAGTTCTGACAATCATCAATATTTCCAAATTTGCCAAATGTTCCCTGGGGGTCAAAATTGCCCCTGGTTGAGAACCCCTGCTGTATATACAGGTGTTTATATCTTAACTCATTTATAATAAAGATAAATAGGATTCAAAATAGTGGTCTAATTGTCACCTAATTGGACTATTGCCTTTGAGAAATGCTAAGGAGAGATGCTTCACTACTGGGGAGCAAGGGAGTTATTCTAAGTGCAGCAGTAGATACCAGGATACCTGATAGCACAGGGGCCTTTGGAGCAACCAAATGGAGCCACCGAATAGGGTGATTAGGGGAAGACTTTCCCACCTCCCTGGAGGGTTCTGTCCTCTCTGCAGCTCTAGTTTCACTTTCTTAGTCGCACCCCTCTCCCAACATAGCCACCAACACAAAAGTACCACCATCACAGAATAAATCACCCTGGGAAAAGGATGCAGTTTGCCCCGCTTAGGGAGAGACGGGTGATGTTTATCATTTCTTTCCTTATCAGTTTCTGAGAAATAAAACATCAAGGCAGCCATAAAAATTCTAAACTCTAACCTCCCTCTTCTCTTAGTTCTCTGGTGTGGGCAAGAAAACATGCTGCACATTTATGGATAATATATAAGAGATTTAGAAAGTCTCAGTGTTTTACTGCTGTTGTTCTTTTTAAAGTACAAATGTGGAGTTCAGCGTAAGGTACATGGAAAACCAAGGAGCCTTTTCTTCTTTGTTAAGTAAAAATAATATGAGCTGACACAAGCACAGAATGTGACTCCAAGAAAGAGAAAACTAATGTTTAATACAGACACATACATATGTATAGTACATCAAAATATATAACTTTTAATTTTGAAATGATTTTAGATTTACAGAAAAATTATAAAAAGAATACAGTTCCCATTCACCCCTCACCCAGATTTCCCTGATGTTAACATCTTACAGTTATCAAAACCAGGATATGAACATTGGTACAATATTATTAGCTAAGCTTCCTTATTTGAAGTTCACCACTTTTCCCACTAATGTTCATTTTTCTGTTCCAAGATCTAATTCAAAATCCTACATCATATTTAGCTGCCAAGTTTGCTTGTTCTCCTCCAGTCTGTAATCATTCCACAGTCTTCCCCTGTTTGTTTGTTTTTTGCTTTGCTGAAGTTGGAATTTTTTGTCTTTCCTTGTTTTTCATGACCTTGGCTGGCAGAATATTCCTCGATTTGGGTTGATATGATATTTTCTCAGGATTAACTTGAGGTTCTGCATCTGTAGCAAGAACACCACACAAGTGATGCTGTACCCTTCTCAGGGCATCCTATCAGGGAGTTGAGATGAAAATGTTTCTTACTATCAATGACTTACCCCTGTTCTCTTGGTTAAGGTGGTGTCTGCCAGATTTCTGCTCCATAAAGTTACCATTTTTCCTTTTTATACTTAATTAATACCTCAAAGTGAAAACACTTTCAGACTATGCACAAATCTTGCTTCTCAAACTCTGCCCACTTCTTTCAGCATTTATCAGTGGATCTTGCCTGCAACAATTGTTTCTCTGGTGTTTGCCTTGTCACGATCTTCTATTTCCTCATTCTTTCTACATTTATTAAGTAGAATCCTTCTCTAGGTAGAGCTTTCCATTTTCTCCCACTTATTTATTTGTTCAGCTATTTGTCCTATCACCATGAGTGCATGCATATTTCTTTTATTCTATGGGTTAGAAGCCAATACATATTCTCATTATTTATTTCATTGCTCAAATTGATATAGCTTTTGGCCTCTTCCAGCTGAAGCTTGGGTTCCCTTGACATTCCTACATCCTTTTCTGATCATTTCCTTATTTTCAGCACCAAAAGAGGTTCTCAGCTCATTTTGTATTTTTAAAATTAGATCTTCTCTTTCTTTTCATTTAAAATGAAAAGCATTTTTCATGCGGTTAATAAAAAGGACTGGGATTTGCAAAAGCCAAATACTTATCTTGAAATAAAAAAGATTTAATTTCCAAAGAGAAGGAAGATGGTGGATTTTGAGAGAAAAGTAAGGAAGAAAAATGCAGAGGAGCAATGCAAATGATACATAAAGAAAACAGATGAGCATGAGAAGAGCAACAAAGTGAGTGGGAAAAAAAAGAAAGACATTTTTTGAAATTTAAATGGCTCTAAAGCACAGTAAATGGGGAGAAAAGTAAATGAAAAAGAGAGGTGCAACGAAGATTTTAAAAAGTAATACACATTTGACTTTATATAACATTTGGACACTTTATAATATTAAAATTAAATACTTTATTTGCATAAAATACTTACAAAAATTTGGGAAAATATCTAAATTTCCAATCTTCTGTTGCTCAGGTTCTTTTGGTTATAAGATTTGTTAAATTTGTGGATGGCTCCCTTCTCTGCGATAGAACATACTTTGATTCCTTTTTATTTTTTTATGTTTTCAAAGAAATGTGATGGCAGGGACAAAATGATCACAAGATGTCATGAGCCCTTTCTTCTTTAACAGTTGCAAGGCTAAGCATTGGTTAGCTGTCCCCATCCCCCATCCTCATTTCTCTTTCAGTCCTCTCCTTGAAGTTCTGGTTCTAAGCTCTAGATCTAGATCTAGAACTAGATCAACTGGTGTTGATCCCGCATCACCGGGAGCTGATGGCACAAGTGTTGGCACTCTTTTCTCAGCCTTGTGTCTGCTGCCTCTCTGCTCTTGACTAGACTGCTCCTTAGGGTAGGCCCTCTGGGCTCTAGGTGAAATCAGATTTCATCTTCCTTCTGCATCACATAAAAGGATGTGTTCTTCTCTACTCAGAGAGAAAACATATAAAAAAGAACAAACTAGCAAGATCTGCTGGCCCCACTCCCCAGACCAACCCTGAACAACCACAGAGCAAGACCAATAAATCTGAAAAACTAAATTCAACCCTCAGAAATCCCTGAAATAATCAAAGTGTGTTAGTTGTCTTTCATTGTGTAACAAACAACTGTTTGTTATTGTTCATGAGGATGAGGGTCAACAGGGAGTTTCCACAGTTGTGTCCTAGTCAGCTGGGGTTGGGCTGCCATGGCTTCATCACAAATCTTACCACTGGGTTGGCTGACAGTGGAGACAATGAGGTGACCCTGCCAAATGCTTCTAAATGGATAAATTTCAGCAGACTTCGAAATGGATATATGTCTGGAAAAAACCACAAAATACCAACATTAGGACAAATAAATAGAAAACTTGATTAGAAAAATAACCATTAAGAAGCACTAAAAATGCCCCATGCTGTCAGGTGAGTTCTATATATTGAGTGAAGGGATAATCTCTGTCTTAAAAAAAGAATCTCTGTTAATATATTTTTAATGTTCATTCTCCCAAACTTACTCTAAAATCTCAAAGAAGTTCCAGTCAAAATCCCATTATTTCAAGAAACTGAAAAACTTATTCTTAAATTTACATGGCAGAATTGACACATATAAATGATTATGTTGATTTTGAAAAAGAAGAGATACGAGGAAGAATTTGCCAAACTAGCCATAAACTGCTGCTTCAAAAGGGTCTTGTTCTAGACAAGAATTCTCCCAAGGGCTAGGACTCTGGGCTCTGGGAAAAATGCTATTTCACCAGAAATGAAGAAATGCTACAAAGCCATTATAATAAAGACAAAGTTCTGGAACCATATCGGAAACTCAGAAAATAAACACACACATATATAAAAAAACTTGGTATAATATAGAAGTGGTACCTCAAATCAGTAGGGAAATGATGACTTGAAGATGTAGTTTTGGAAAAACTGGATAAACAAATAGAAATAAAGTTGGATCCCTTCCTCACACTATACCTTCAACAAGTTTTGGAGTGGGTAAAACTTCTTAAGAAATACTCTAAAAAATTATAAATCATAAGGTAAAAATATGGATGAATTAGACTTACAACATAATTAAGAGCTCCTGTTCAATGTAGCACATCATAGACAAAGTCTGGGAGAAGTTAAATGCACTGCCAAAATTCCATAAGGTATTAATACCAGTAATATGCAAGGACATAAGAAAAGAATGGGCACCCAATAGAAAAATAGGCAAAAAATATGACTAAGCCATTCCTAGTAGAAACAAAAATGGCTAGCAAGGCTATGGAGAGATACTTTATCACCCTAGAGATCAGAAAAATGGAATGTGACAATAATGACCCTATCTTTTGGGCAAAAAAGAAAACAAAACAAAAGAAAAGAAAACCCCAGTGGTATTATTATACCAAGTGATAGCAAGGCTACAGGGAAACGGGAGCCTTATTGCACTTCAGGTACAAGTTTGGACAGTGTAACATTGAGAAGAGAAATAATTCATTATTTTATGAAATTATACCTGTAAAATACCTCTGAGAAGATAAATCAGAGACATTCCTGCATGAAGGACATATGTAAGGATTTTTATCTAAGGTCTCAAGCATAGAGGCAATCCTATTGACTACCATTAGAAACACATGCAGACAAAAAAGTGATGGATACTGTGTAGTGATTAGATGCAAAGAACTAGAGCAGAAACAGCAAAGGGAGGATTCTAAAAAGAATTTGGAGTGAAAATAGTAAGAAATTGAATAAGATCTAGAGCAAAATACTGGTGGTGAGAGGGAGAGGGATAAAGTAAAATAAAATGAGAGAGAGGCTTTGTATGAAATAATCATAGCATCCTAAGAATTGGGTGCATGATTATTTTAACTGTGCAACCAGCTAAACTAAAGCAAACATTTCTGCACTTTTCTCCACTGCAGATATGCAACATGTCTTATTTTGTCCGGCGTCTACATGATAGATAAACATTAAAGCCACACACTACTATGTATAAAATAGATAACCAACAAGGACCTACTGTATAGCACAGGGAACTCTACTCAATATTTGTAATAACCTATATGGGAAAAGAATCTGAAAAAGAATGAATATTTGTATATGTGTAACTGAATCACTATGCTGTACACCTGAAACTAACACAACATTGTAAATCAACTATATTCCAATAATTTTTTTTTTAAAAAGCTAAGGCCAAAACAAGTTTATACCTTATACATCGTCTGTTTTTATACTCAGAAAACTTTTTAAAATCATTTTTACTATAATCATTGACACACATGATTGTAATCTTTTTTAAATGTATTTTTTTATTGAAGTATAGTTGAATTACAATGCTGTTGAATTACAAGTATAGTTGAATTACAAGTATAGTTGAATTACAATGCTATAGTTGAATTACAATACATATATATATATATCCTTTTTCATATTCCTTTCCATTATGTTTTATCACAGGATACTGAATATAGTTCCCTGCGCTGTACAGTAGGACTTTGTTGTTTATCCATTCTATATATACTAGTTTGCATCTGCTAATCCCAAGCTCCCAATCCAACCCTCTCCATACCTTTCCCCCTTGGCAACCACCAATCTATTCACTATGTCCCTGTTTCTGTTTCTGTATCATAGGTAGGTTCATTTGTGTCATATTTTAGATTTCACAGATAAGTGATATCATATGGTATTTGTCTTTCTCTTTCTGACTTATTTCACTTAGTATGATAATCTCTAGTTGTATCCATGTTGCTGCACATGGCATTATTTCGTTCTCTTTTATGGCTGAGTAATATATGTACTACATCTTCTTTATCCATTCATCTGTCATGGAAATTTAGGTTTTTTTCCATGTCTTGGCTATTGTCAATAGTGTTGCTATGAACATAGGGTCACATGCTTGTAATCTTAACATAAGTTAGGAAACCCATGGAGACTCATGCACATGGCCATTCCCACAAGGTCAAGTTATGGGTCTTCCAAAGCTTATGGGTGTCTTCTTAATATGATGCTACAATACCTTAAAAAAGCTTACCTTTCCTTTAGCTTTTCAGGTTGATGATTTTCACTGAATCTGATGGTCATCTGTTATCAAAATCAGGAAAACAAAGCTTAGGAAAAAATGTCATACCTTCAAATAGTTTAAATAAAAATCATTGATAATTCTCCTATTTTTATTTAAAAGAAAATACTGTTAAGTCCTATTTTGATACAGCAAGTACCTTTCATGTGATAAGAGGAAAATAAAAAATTTCCTAAAACAATAACTTAGCTTTTTCGCTAAGTGAAATGGTGCACAAACATGTTTTGTATTCCATTGATAACATTTCCTTCCACACCCTTCCTTTAGAGTCGAAATAAGGAACCTGTAAACCTATAGCTCATATGTTAATTCTCCATATCACTCACTTTACTGCATACTGGCTGAGAACAAAGAGAGAAAGTCTCATTCTAGGGCATTTGGTTCTCTACTGAGTGCTCCCAGGCAGGTGGGGTTCTAACTGTTCTGCGGATTGGTTCTAGCTGGCTTTTAAGATTTGTGCCACTAGATGGCGATAGAGTTCATAACTACGCAGTCATTTCTTGGATGCTGCGGGATCTTTTCAGTGCTCCATTATTCGTGCATTGATTTATTTATTTTAGATTATTCTTTATTATTCAAATATAATTGTTACTCAGATAACTGCAAGATACTATGAATTTCTAGAGGACGGAAGTCGTCTCTATATCTTTGTGTAATCTTTAATACTTCATTTCAGTAGTGTATATATTTTTAAATAATATATATTGAATATATAAATTATATATGAATATGAACTATAACATACAGGTAGGTGTTAAACAACAATATATTCTCCTTTGTTACAGTCATATAAATAAGGACTTGCTGCCCTTCACACTTGAAGAAGCAGTTTTTGTTTATCCCATTTAGTAAGTCTGACAAATGGCAAGAACTTAATAAATATTTGTCACATGAATGAATGTCGTCACTCGGCTCTCATTCTCCCCCATTCTACTTAAACTAATAATCATTACTTCAAAAATATGCTATTTCTTTAAAATCACAACTAAATGACTATTAAATTTGACAGTTGACAATTACTACACTGAATCAATACTTTGTTGCATCTCCTAAAAGAATTGTGTTTCCTACACTTATTTTAAAAGTTCCCCTGTCACAGTAATCAAACACACAGGGAGAAAGAAAAAACTATCCTTCTTCAAGTGTCTAAAATCAGATGAAGCTGAAATGGACCGTGTGATTATAAACGAGAGGCAGAGTGAATCCCACATCTGCTTGGCTCTTGTGACTTCCTGTGTAACTTGGAAAAGTCACTCAGCATCACACAATAACCATGTAACAGAAGAGGCTCACTTAATGAGATGAGAGACCTACAGACTATGTTCAGTCAGTGGCTACATTTTCCCTATATTGTCCTTGCCTCCCCATAGAGAGGCCATTTCTGACCCAGTTCTGAATTTTGGAGTGAACTTTAATATGCGCCCAAGTTTTTCTCACTCCCTGAGGCCCCTTCTCTGAGCCCAGAGATCCCAGCAGCAGCTGCCCTGCTCCTCCTCAGGAGTCTGGGTGCCAGGCTCACAGGCCCCCTCCTCCAAGTTCAACTCGCCAGTATCCCCTATGCAGAGACCCGAGGTGCACATCCACAGAATACCTTCTCTAAATTTCCAGTTTTGATTAGTCCAACACTTTCCGTTTTTCCCCTTAGCCCTTGGGGTGCTAGTTGTTCCCTGTAATTGTTAATTGAGTGATTTTTTTTTTTTTTTTTTTGCTATTATTTCTTCAGTGCTGGGTTAATAATACTTTATGTTGAATTCTCACCGTGAACAAAACTGGCATGGCTTCTGTCCTCTGAGTAGACACTGACTGATAAACCCTTGTGTTGGCCTGTAGTGCTCTTTGAATCTTCTCTGTTGAAAACTTGGTAAATTTCTCATCCAGGGCAATGAGAGGTGAATTAATACTTAGCAAACTTTCATCTGTATTCTAAAATGAAAATAAGAGAGATTTCTTATAACAATATAGAAAAAACACAAAGGGACATCTAGCAAACATACTAGCTATTTTTGCAAAGTATATACCTTGATTCTACATCAAAAACATCTTTGCAAATACTATTACTTAAACTGACTGGAAAAATACAGTTCAATGACTTCAAGAATGGGAAAGACACTTTGACCCTGAAACGGAAGCATCAGTATCCCATAAAACAGTAAAAAAAAAAAAAAACCCAAAAAACTGGATATATTTGAGGAATTCTGGCTATTACAGTGTCCACAAAGTTAGCTCAACACATTGTGTTTTATACAACTTGCTTCTCAGAGATGAAAGAAACCATTCGGATATTTCATTCTCATTCAACAGCATGCCTTCATGCCTTTCTCAAAGAGCCGCTCCAGTTTAATTGGGAAAGAGTCCTGTCAGAGGAAAGTTAAATGAGCTAGGATTAAGATACAAGGATCATTATTTCTTATCTGTTTTGATAGCTTTTGTTTATCAGTAACATTTCCCAGATAGATGGCTCAGTTTTAGTTTGTTTATTTGTTTGTTTAATGAGATGTCCTGGCTTGCTTTTCTTATTAAAGCATGTGTTACCATGGCTACTGTATTTTTTAAGATTCGACTTTTTCTCATCATGAAGATACCTTTACTGAGCTTTTTTTCCCAGATTACGTAAATAATATTTGCCTTAAAAAAAATTCAGGAGATACATCAAATTACATGGAGGAAAGTAAAACTCATCTGAAATCTCACCATCCTACCTCACTATTAATTTACATACTTTTATGTAAAACCTATGATAGAAACTTTTTTAACAACACCTTGGCATTATCTTGTAAAGCTAACCATAGGCATAGACTGGAATACAGCAATTCAAGCCCTCAGTATATACGATGGGGAAATTCAGGAGACATAGACAGGGATGTTCATAATAGCCCCCCAGAGAGAGAGAGAGCAACACACTTGTTCATGAACAGAGGTGGGGACAATGAATTGTGGTATAATCATAACTAGAAGATTATACAGCAGTGAAAATGAATAGACTACTCTGCTCATGAGCATGGATGAATCTTAAAACATATTTTTTTTTGTTAAATGTCATACTTATATAATATTCATTTTTATATTCATTGAAGAAATTAAATACAGACTCTTGCAGGTTGAAAACTAGTAAAAATGATATTTGACCTAATATCTGATAATCCAGAAGAAATTAACAAGTGTCATGTTAGAACATAATTTTTAAAGGAAAAAAAGCAAGTTGCAAAAGAATACACGTAATGTAATTCCATTTTTATGAAGATAGTAAACAAGTGAAACTCAATTTTGTTTAGGGATATATAGTTAATCTATAAACAAAAGCAAGGGAATGATAAAGCACCATAATCTTCTCCCATTTTGTCACCTCTACCTTGCCCCCACCCTTCAGTCTTATATTTTCACCCCTACCAAAATCCCAGCATATGTGCAGCCTTGGAAATGCACTTCTTGTATCTCCTTTCAAGAAGGAACTAGACATTCAGCTGCAAGGAATGCAGTCAGCTGAAAGCTATGGACTTCAAGCCCCCCCCTCAGCTTTTGGTTTGATGCTACACATCACTTGGGGCAGACCCGAGCCAATGACTGGTCACTTGTGCCCAATGTGAGATTCCTTCAGTGGGCGATCTTTGTTTCAGGGCTTCCCATTGGACAGACCAAGACTTTGACAGAGCTGAATTATAATCTATGGCTTACTCTATCCTATCCTGCATCTTCCCCCTTTTATCTTTCATAGGTACTAGCTATCCAAAAACTACTTGCACTCTTAAGCCCATCTCAACATCTGCTTCCCAGTGGACACAATGAAAATACCTATTTTCTCCAGTTGGCCTAATTTTGTACAAATACACACGTTTGAAGGTTTAGTACTGTTTACTTTAAAAACTGTGTGACGATATCACAAGTCTATTCATTTGTTTTTGTCACTTAAGATAGTGTGGCTCTGGCTCCAAGTTCACCTTAGAGATCTAACCCATTGTTTCAATGGCTGCACAGCATCTGATGGCATTGATGTCCCTCAGTTCATCAGTTGCCCCACTTATGGGAATTTTTGTTTTCAATCTTTTTGCATTTCAAACAGTTCTGCAATAAACTCACGTGTATATACATTCTTATGTACCAGACCTTTTATTTCAGTGGGATATATTTTCAAAGTAGGATTTCAGGGGGTATGAATATGTGTATTTTGAATTTAAATAAGTATTGCAGATTGCATTCCAAATGTTCCTTAAACAGTACACATCCACATCAGCCAAGGGAGGGGATACCTTCTCCCACAACCATGCCAGTGGCAGTTGTCACACTGCTTTCTTTTCCAGCCTGAAAGATATAAAGTTTTATTTGCTGTTACTGATAATTCTACTCTCTAAGGACTGGAGAAATTGAACTTTATTTCCATATGTTTATTGTTTATTTGTATTTGCTTCTCTATAGATTGCCTTTTCATATCACCTATGAATTTTTTCATAATAAAAAATTTTTATTTTTTTATTAATTTGTAACAGCTCTTTGAATATTGTGTAGTGTAACTACATACATTTAATTTTTTAATTAAAGTATAGTTGATTGACAATATTATATTAGTTTCATGTTTACAACTTAAGTGATTCAATATTTTTATAGATTATATTCCATTTAAAGTTATTATAAAATATTGGCTATATTCCTCATGCTATAAAATATATCTTTGTATCTTATCTATTTATTTATTTATTTCAAGTTCAAGACTACCTTTATTTTGAAAATTCATACAACATTATTTATTCATACAACACACAACAATGTATCAGGCACTACAACAAACTGAGAATCAAAAGATTTAAGGGAATCCTCTTAGTGGATGAACTACGATGGACATTGGGTCTCTGAGCTCTTTTTTTTTAATTTTATTTATTTTTTAATTTTTATTTATTTATTTATTTTTTAACATCTTTAATAGAGTATAATTGCTTTACAATGGTGTGTCAGTTTCTGCTTTATAACAAAGTGAATCAGTTATACACATACATATGTCCCCATATCTCTTCCCTCTTGCATATCCCTCCCTCCCACCCTCCCTATCCCACCCCTCTAGGTGGTCACGAAGCACTGAGCTGATCTCCCTGTGCTATGTGGCTGCTTCCCACTAGCTATCTACTTTACGTTTGGTAGTGTATATATGTCCATGCCACTCTCTCACTTTGTCCCAGCTTACCCTTCTCCCTCCCCGTATCCTCAGGTCCATTCTCTAGTAGGTCTGCATCTTTATTCCCGTCTTGCCCCTAGGTTCTTCTGACCATTTTCTTTTTCTTTTTTTTTTTTTTACATTCCATATGTATGTGTTAGCATACGGTATTTCTTTTTCTCTTTCTGACTTACTTCGCTCTGTATGACAGTCTCTAGGTCCATCCACCTCACTACAAATAACTCAGTTTCATTCCTTTTTATGGCTGAGTAATATTCCATTGTATATATGTGCCACATCTTCTTTATCCATTCATCTGTTGATGGACACTTAGGTTGCTTCCATGTCCTGGCTATTGTAAACAGAGCTGCAATGAACATTGTGCTAATGACTTTTTTTGAATTATGGTTTTCTCAGGGTATATGCCCAGTAGTGGGATTGCTGGGTCGTATGGTAGTTCTATTTTTAGTTTTTTAAGGAACCTCCGTACTGTTCTCCAGAGTGGCTGTACCAATTTACATTCCCACCAACAGTGCAAGAGGGTTCCCTTTTCTCCACACCCTCTCCAGCATTTATTGTTTGTAGATGTTTGATGATGGCCATTCTGACTGGTGTGAGAAGATATCTCATTGTAGATTTGACTTGCATTTCTCTAATGATTAATGATGTTGAGCATTCTTTCATGTGTTTGTTGGAAATCTGTATATCTTCTTTGGAGAAATGTCTATTTAGGTCTTCTGCCCATTTTTGGATTGGGTTGTTTGTTTTTTTGATATTGAGCAGCATGAGTTGCTTGTAAATTTTGGAGATTAATCCTTTGTCAGTTGTTTCATTTGCAAATATTTTCTCCCATTCTGAGGGTTGTCTTTTCCTCTTGTTTATGGTTTCCTTTGCTGTGCAAAAACTTTTAACTTTCATTAGGTCCCATTTTTTAATTTTTGTTTTTATTTCCATTTCTCTAGCAGCTGGGTCAAAAAGGATCTTGCTGTGATTTATGTCATAGAGTGTTCTGCCTATGTTTTCCTCTAAGAATTTTATAGTGTCTGGCCTTACATTTAGGTCTTTAATCCATTTTGAGTTTATATTTGTGTATGGTGTTAGGGAGTGTTCTAATTTCATTCTTTTACATGTTGCTGTCCAGTTTTCCCAGCACCACTTATTGAAGAGGCTGTCTTTTCTCCACTGTATATTCTTGCCTCCTTTATCAAAGATAAGGTGACCATATGTGTATGTGTTTATCTCTGAGCTTTCTATCCTGTTCCATTGATCTATATTTCTGTTTTTGTGCCAGTACCATACTGTGTTGATTACTGTAGCTTTGTAGTATAGTCTGAAGTCCAGGAGCCTGATTCCTCCAGCTCCGTTTTTCTTTCTCAAGATTTCTTTGGCTCTTCGGGGTCTGTTGTGTTTCCATACAAATTGTGACATTTTTTGTTCTAGTTCTGTGAAAAATGCCAGGGGTAGTTTGATAGGGATTGCATTGAATCTGTAGATTGCTTTGGGTAGTGGAATCATTTTCACAATGTTGATTCTTCCAATCCAAGAACATGGTATATCTCTCCATCATTTCGTATCATCTTTAATTTCTTTCATCAGTGTCTTATAATTTTCTGCATAAAGGTCTTTTGTCTCCTTAGGTAGGTTTATTCCTAGATATTTTATTCTTTTTGTTGCAATGGTAAATAGGAGGGTTTTCTTAATTTCACTTTCAGATTTTTCATCATTCGTATATAGGAATGCAAGAGATTTCTGTGCATTAATTTTGTATCCTGCTACTTTACCAAATTCATTGATTAGCTCTAGGAGTTTTCTGGTAGAATCTTTAGGATTCTCTCTATATAGTATCGTGTCATCTGCAAACAGTGACAGCTTTACTTTTTCTTTTCCAATTTGGATTCCTTTTATTTCTTTTTCTTCTCTGATTGCTGTGGTTAAGACTTCCAAAACTATGTTGAATAATAATGGTGAGAGTGGGCAACCTTGTCTTGTTCCTGATCTTAGTGGAAATGGTTTCAGTTTCTCACCATTGAGGATGATGTTGGCTGTGGGTTTGTCATATATGGCCTTTATTATGTTGAGGAAAGTTCCCTCTATGCCTACTTTCTGGAGGGTTTTTATCATAAATGGGTGTTGAATTTTGTCAAAAGCTTTCTCTGCATCTATTGAGATGATCATATGGTTTTTCTCCTTCAATTTGTTAATATGGTGTATCATGTTGATTGATTTGCGTATATTGAAGAATCCTTGCGTTCCTGGGATAAAACTCCCTTGATGATAGTGTATGATCCTTTTAATGTGCTGTTGGATTCTGTTTGCTAGTATTTTGTTGAGGATTTTTGCATCTATGCTCATTAGTGATATTGGCCTGTAGTTTTCTTTCTTTGTGATATCTTTGTCTGGTTTTGTTATCAGAGTGACGGTGGCCTCGTAGAATGAGTTTGGGAGTGTTCCTCCCTCTGTTATATTTTGGAAGAGTTTGAGAAAGATAGGTGTTAGCTCTTCTCTAAATGTTTGATAGAATTCGCCTGTGAAGCCATCCGGTCCTGGGCTTCTGTTTGTTGGAAAATTTTTAATCACAGTTTCAATTTCAGTGCTTGCGATTGGTCTGTTCATATTTTCTATTTCTTCCTGGTTCAGTCTCGGAAGGTTGTGCATTTCTATGAATTTGTCCATTTCTTCCAGGTTGTCCATTTTATTGGCATATAGTTTCTTGTAGTAATCTCTCATGGTCCTTTGTATTTCTGCAGTGTGTGTTGTTACTTCTCCTTTTTCATTTCTAATTCTATTGATCTGAGTCGTCTCCCTTTTTTTCTTGATAAGTCTGGCTAAAGGTTTTTCAATTTTGTTTATCTTCTCAAAGAACCAGCTTTTAGTTTTATTGATCTTTGCTATTTTTTCCTTCATTTCTTTTTCATTTATTTCTGATCTGATATTTATGATTTCTTTCCTTCTGCTAACTCTGGGGGTTTTTTGTTCTTCTTTCTCTAATTGCTTTAGGTGTAACATTAGGTTGTTTATTTGAGATGTTTCTTGTTTCTTGAGGTAGGATTGTATAGCTATAAACTTCCCTCTTAGAACTGCTTTTGCTGCATCCCATAGGTTTTGAGCCACTGTGTTTTCATTGTCATTTGTTTTTAGGTATTTTTTGATTTCCTCTTTGATTTCTTCAGTGATCTCTTGGTTATTAAGTAGTGTGTTGTTTAGCCTCCAACTGTATTTCTTACAGTTTTTTCCTGCAATTGATATCTAGTCTCATAGCGTTGTGGTCGGAAAAGATACTTGATACAATTTCAATTTTCTTAAATTTACCAAGGCTTGATTTGTGACCCAAGATATGATCTATCCTGGAGAATATTCCATGAGCGCTTGATAAGAAAGTGTATTCTGTTGTTTTGGATGGAATGTCCTATAAATATCAGTTAAGTCCATCTTGTTTAATGTATCATTTAAAGCTTGTGTTTCCTTATTTATTTTCACTTTGGATGATCTGTCCATTGATGAGAGTGGGGTGTTAAAGTCCCCTACTATGATTGTGTTACTGTCGATTTCCCCTTTTATGGCTGTTAGTATTGCCTTATGTATTGAGGTGCTCCTATGTTGGGTGCATAAATATTTACAATTGTTATATCTTTTTCTTGGATTGATCCCTTGATCATTATGTAGTGTCCCTCTTTGTCTCTTGTAATAGTCTTTGATTTAAAGTCTATTTTGTCTGGTATGATAATTGCTACTGCAGCTTTCTTTTGATTTCCATTTGCATGGAATATCTTTTTCCATCCCCTCACTTTGTCTGTATGTGTCCCTAGGTCTGAAGTGGGTCTATTGCAGACAGCATATATATGGGTCTTATTTTTGTATCCATTCAGCCAGTCTATGTCTTTTGGTTGGAGCATTTAATCCATTTACATTTAAGGTAAGTATTGATATATATGTTCCTATTACCATTTTCTTAATTGTTTTGGGTTTATTACTGTAGGTCTTTTCATTTTCTTGTGTTTCCTGCCTAGAGAAGTTCCTTCAGCATTTGTTGTAAAGCTGGTTTGGTGGTGCTGAAGTCTCTTAGCTTTTTCTTGTCTGTAAATGTTTTAATTTCTCCATCCAATCTGAATGAGATCCTTGCTGGGTAGAGTCATCTTGGTTATAGGTTTTTCTCTTTCATCACTTTAAATATGTCCTGCCACTCCCTTCTGGCTTGCAGAGTTTCTGCTGAAAGATCAGCTGTTAACCTTATGAGGATTCCCTTATGTGTTACTTGTTGTTTCTCCCTTGCTGCTTTTAATATTTGTTCTTTGTTCTTAATTTTTGATAGTTCAATTAATATGTGTCTTGGCATGTTTCTCCTTGGATTTATCCTGTATATGACTCTCTGTGCTTCCTGGACTTGATTAACTATTTCCTTTCCCATATTAGGGAAGTTTTCAACTATAATCTCTTCAAATATTTTCTCAGTCCCTTTCTTTTTCTCTTCTTCTTCTGGGACCCATATATTTCAAATGTTGGTGTGTTTAATGTTGTCCCAGAGGTCTCTGAGATTGTCCTCAATTCTTTTCATTCTTTTTTCTTTATTCTGCTCTGCAATAGTTATTTCCACTATTTTATCTTCCAGGTCACTTATCCGTTTTTCTGCCTCAGTTATTCTGCTATTGATCCCTTCTAGAGAATTTTTAATTTCATTTATTGTGTTGTTCATCCCTGTTTGTTTGCTCTTTAGTTCTTCTAGGTCCTTGTTAAACGTTTCTTGTATTTTCTCCATTCTATTTCCAAGATATTCTATCATCTTTACTATCATTACTCTGAATTCTTTTTCAGGTAGATTGCCTCTTTCCTCTTCATTTGTTAGGTCTGGTGGGTTTTTGCCTTGCTCCTTCATCTGCTGTGTGTTTCTCTGTCTTCTCATTTTGCTTAACTTACTGTGTTTGGGGTCTCCTTTTTGCAGGCTGCTGGTTCGTAGTTTCTGTCATTTTTGGTGTCTTCTGTCCCCAGTGGCTAAGGTTGGTTCAGTGGGTTGTGTCGGCTTCCTGGTGGAGGGGACTAGTGTCTGTGTTCTGGTGGATGAGGCTGGATCTTGTCTTTCTGGTGGGCAGGTCCACGTCTGGTGGTGTGCTTTGGGGTGTCTGTGGCCTTATTATGATTTTAGGCAGCCTCTGTGCTAATGGATGGTGTTGTGTTCCTGTCTTGCTAGTTGTTTGGCATAGGGTGTCCTGCACTTTAGCTTGCTGGTCGTTGAGTGGAGCTGGGTCTTGGCATTGAGATGGAGATCTCTGGGATATTTTCGTCGTTTGATATTACGTGGAGCTAGGAGGTCTCTTGTGGACCAGTGTCCTGAACTTGGCTCTCCTACATCAGTGGCACAGCCCTGATGCCTGGCTGGAGCACCAAGGGCCTGTCCTCCACACGGCTCAGAATAAAAGTGAGAAAATAAAGAAAGAAAGAAAGAAAGAAAGAAAGAAGAAGATAAAATAAAATAAAATAGTTATTAAAATAAAAAATAATTATTAAAACAATTTTTTAAGTATTTAAAGAAAAGAAAAAAAAAAAAAACGGACAGACAGAACCCTAGGACAAATGGTAAAAGCAAAGCTATACTGACAAAAATTACACACAGAAGCATACACATACACACTCACAAAAAGAGAAAAAGGGAAAAACATATATATATATCATTGCTCTCAAAGTCCACCTCCTCAATTCGTTGATTCGTTGTCTATTCAGGTATTCCACAGATGCAAGGTACATCAAGTTGATTGTGGAGATTTAATCCGCTGCTCCTAAGGCTGCTGGGAGAAATTTCCTTTTCTCTTCTTTTTCCGTACAGCTCCCGGCATTCAGGTTTGGATTTGAACCTGCCTCTGCATGTAGGTCGCCTGAGGGTATCTGTTCTTCGCACAGACATGACAGGTTTAAAGGAGCAGCTGATTTGGGGCCTCTGGCTCACTCAGGCTGGGGGGAGGGAGGGGTATGGATGTGGGGTGAGCCTGCGTTGGCAGAATCCATTGTGACATTGCACCAGCCTGAGGCGCGCCGTGTGTTCTCTCGGGGAAGTTGTCCCTGGATCACGGGACCCTGGCAGTGGCGGGCTGCACAGGCTCCCGGGAGGGGCGGTGTAGAGAGTGACCTGTGCTTGCTCACAGGTTTCTTGGTGGCTGCAGCAGCAGCCTTAGCATCTCATGCCCGTCTCTGGGGTCCGCGCTGATAGCGGCGGCTCGCACCGTTCTCTGGAGCTCCTTTAAGCTGCGCTTTTAATCCCCTCTCCTCGCGCACCAGGAAACAAAGAGGCAAGAAAAAGTCTCTTGCCTGTTCGGCAACTCCAGACCTTTTCCCGGAGTCCCTCCTGGCTAGCTGTGGCACACTAGCCCCCTTCAGTCTGTGTTCACGCAGCCAACCCCAGGCCTCTCCCTGCGATCCAACCGAAGCCCGAGCCTCAGCTCCCAGCCCCCGCCCGCCCCAGCGGGTGAGCAGACAAGCCTCTCGAGCTGGTGAGTGCTGGTCGGCACTGATCCTCTGTGCGGGAATCTCTCCGCTTTGCCCTCCGCACCCCTGTTGCTGCGCTCTCCTCCGTGGCTCTGAAGTTTCCCCCCTCCGCCACCTGCAGTCTTCACCCGCGAAGGGGCTTCCCAGTGTGTGGAAACCTTTCCTCCTTCACAGCTCCCTCCCACTGGTGCAGGTCCCGTCCCTATTCTTTTGTCTCTGTTTTTTCTTTTTTCTTTTGCCCTACCCAGGTACGTGGGGAGTTTCTTGCCTTTTGGGAGGTCTGAGTTCTTCTGCCAGCGTTCAGCAGGTGTTCTGTAGTTGTTCCACATGTAGATGTATTTCTGATGTATTTGTGGGGAGGAAGTTGATCTCGGTGTCTTACTCTTCCACCATCTTGAAGCTCCTCCCCCTTATTTATTTTATATATAGTAATTTGTACCTCTTAATCCCCTACCCCTCTCTTGCCCCTCCCCCCCTTCCTTCTCCCCACTGGTAACCACTAGCTAGGTTGTTCTCTATATCTGTGATTCTGTTTCTTTTTTGTTATATTCATTAGTTTGTTTTAAGTTTTAGATTCCACATATAAGTGACATCATACAGTATTTGTCTTTCTCTGTCTGATTTATTTCACTTGGCATAATACCCTCCAGGTCCATCTATGTTGTCACAAATGGCAAGTTTTCATTTTTTATGGCTTAGTAATATTCCATTGTGTATATGTGTGTATGTGTGTGTGTGTGTGTGTGTGTGTATCTCACATCTTCTTTATCCATTCATCTGCTGATGGATACATAGGTTGCTTCCATACCTTGATTATCATAAATAATGCATTGGGGTGTATATGTCTTTTCAAATTAGTGTTTACATTTTGTTTGGATATATACCTAGGAGTGGAATTCCTGGGTCATATGGTAGTTCTGTTTTCAGTTTCTTGAGGAAAATCCATACAGTTTTCCACAATGGCTACGCTAGTTTACAATTCCACTAACAGTGTACAAAGGGCCCCTTTTCTCCACATCCTTGCCAACATTTGCTATTTGTGGTCCTCTTGATGACAGCCATGCTAACAGGTGTGAGGTGATATCTCATTGTGGTCTTAATTTGTATTTCCCTAATGATTAGTGATGTCGAGCATCTTTTCACATGCCTATTGGCCATCTGTATGTTTTCTTTGGAAAAATGTCCATTCAGGTCTTCTTCATGTTTTAATTGAGTTGGTTTTTTCATTTGTTTGATATTGAGTTGTATGAGATGTTTATGTATTTTGGATATTAACCCCTCAGGACATATCATTTGTAAATATCTTTTCCCCTTCAGTAGGTTGTATTATAAAGTAGTGGTGATTAATGACAGTGGCAGACATCTCTGTCTTATTTTTTATTTTAATGGGGATGGATTTAGTGCTTTATCAGAATGGCAGCCATTATTTTTTGAAGTTTGAGAATATTAGTTTATTTTTCCTTATTTAGATTTCTATGGTCAATTGCTGCTGAACTTTCTCAAATTCCTTTTTAATGTCTATATGTAGTGTTTTTGCTTTTTCTTTAATTTGTTGACAATACAAAAAATGGAAAGATTTTTCTGATATTGTACTGTTGAAGTATTCCTGAAACCCACCTTATTTTTTCAGTGTATTATTTTTGAATCTCTGACTTAATATAATGAAGAGGGGAGAGCTTTCCAAGTTTTTTCCTCTACTAAGGAGTTAACATTAAACTTCTCTATTCTGAAAAACATAGCAATCATTCAGTTGGTTTTAGTGCCATTTTCATATTTTTTAAAGAATGATTGTTCTCCTTCTCTCCTTAGGCAATTGGTTTCTTCATGATTTTTACAAATTTGGATGTCAGTTTTGATAATATTCATTTTTCTAAGAAAGTATATATTTTCTCTAAACTTTCTAATTGTATGTCATAGAATTCCATATAATCATTTCATTTGTTTCATCTCTTCACCTATGTATCCTCTTTTTCGTTCTTATTAGTGAATCTTTTTTTACTTTCCCTTTTATCCACTAGTTATATTTATCTATTTTATGTCTAGGATTTGTTTATCCATTGTTATTTTTTATTTTCTATTTTTAAAATTTCACTATATATCTTTATCCACTCCCTCTTTCCATTTTCATTTATATCTGTGTTTTTCCAGCTTCTTAAGATGAGTTTTAACATGGTGGTTCAGAGTGTACACTGGAACCAGACTTCTCTGGCTTTGAAAACTCGTGCTACCACTTGCTATGTTACACTTGTCAAGCTGTTTAACTGTTCTTTGCCTCAGTTTCCTCATCTAAATAATAGGGATAATAATCTCCCTCCTAAAATTTTGTGAGAATTAAATAATATAATATAGATAAAGAACACAGAAGATTATCTACCATATACTAAGTATTATGAAGTACTGTTTTTTTCCTTTATTCTCTTTCTCTTGGAAAGTAAAAGCATTTCAGACTATATGTTTTCCTGTGATTATGCTTTAGCTATGTCTCGACTGGTGCAAAGTCTTACTCTTTATAGTCATTTATTGGTAGATTTTCATGTTAACTTTGCTTTCCTAATTAACTCAAAGGTGATTTGGTGTTATGTTTAATAATTTTAATTCTTCAGTTTTTGGACATATTTTTATTATGTTTGGATATTATGATCAGAAGATGTGGCTTATAAAATTGATTGTTTTTGTTTTGGGTGGTCAATTATATAATCAATTTTTATAAATGTCCCATAGATATGGAAGAATTGCATATTCTCTACATATTAATATTTGCTGTATCACAAAATCAATTTTTGATTGTGTTCCTCATTTCCTGTTCAAGAGCTTACTGATTCTTAAAGTGGTATTTATAATATCTCACCATAGTTCTGTTTTTTAATTAAGGTCTCCCTGCACTTCTGATTGTTTCTGTTTTGCAGATTTAGCTGTCATATTCATTGGTTTATAATCTTTGTATCTTCATCAATAATTGTGCCTTTTATTTTACATAATGTTCCTTTATGTTGTTAGTACTTTCAACCTTAAATTCTCCTTCTTTACATTATATTGTAAAACTTATGTTCTTTTTAGTTTTGTTTACCTTGGAGCTACCATGCCAATATGAATATTTCTCCTTAAAGGAATATTTTCTTTCCTTCTTAAGTCTGGTATAAATTTCTATTTATGCTTGAGGTTCAGGAATTTTCCCAGGATATGCCAAGTCTCATTTTATCAGTCCTGTGAGGAACTTATTTAGCCCTTTAACTATGAAGAATTTATCTTTCCTCCACTCAGAGCAAATTTCTCCCATTATTTAATTGTTACTCTCCTCCATCTTTTCCTTTATCTCTATTTGGTGTTCTTAGTAATTGCATATTAGAATGTCTGGAGTTGTACTCAAATGGCTTTGGGTTTCCTCATGATTTCCAAATCTTTGTAATTAATTTTTGTGTTTAGAGATATTTATTACCCAGGATCTTCCTGCCAGTTGTTACCTAATCTCAGCTATGCCTGCACTCCCTTTCAATATCTCTCCTGAATCATAAAATAGAAAATCATTTGCTTATGTTCCCAAAAGAACTTTATGTTTTATAATTGAATCCTTTTACATCCATTTAGTTTGTTAGTGAATTAGTTATCTAAGGTTGCCATCAGTTCCCTGCAGGAGTTCTTTTCTGATAGAAGCCACCTGTTCAGGGTGATCAGACCCATCACTCTCTCTCTGACTTCTGGGTTCAGCCCACTTTATGGTTATTTTGCTGCTTACTCATGGATGACTTACTCTTAGGACTCAGCCTTAGGTAGGTATTTGGTATCTATTAGAAGCTTCCAGCAAAAATCATATTTATTGGTGAAATGTAAGAGGAATTCCTATCAAAGTCTTAAACAAGCAAGTATAGCTTTCATGGTCACTGTGTTGGTGATCATAGCCAATGTAATAAAACAAGAAAGGAATTATGTACATTGATTAGAAAGAAAATGACAAAACAGGCATTATTAACAGATGATATCATCTGCCCCAAAAATCTGAGTAGAAACCAAAATATCATTAAAACCGAGAAAAGAATTTGTCAAGGTTGTCAGACATAAGATTAACGTACAAATCTCAGATACTATTCATAAACAGTAATAAATGTTCTTAAATGTCTAGAAATAAATCTACCAGGATATAAATGTAAGATATATAAGAAGAAACTTTACAAAAGGGAAAAGTGCATTAACATTCAGAGGAACATGCACAAATTTTAGATGAGAAAATTCAATATTGTAGATATTTCACTCCACACATTATTCCTTAAATTCAATGCAATAATAAATAAAATCCACATTGGAGTTTTTGTATGAATTTTTATGTAAACTTAAGAAAATATATCTAAATTTCATCTGGGAGAAGAAAAACTAATACACAAACAAAAGTATAGCCAATATATACTTTTCATTAAATAGACAAACAAACAAAATAATGAGTAACTTGCCTGGCCTGATAAAGAGTTTATTCTAGATCTACAGAATAAAAACAGTGTGGCAATAATTTTAGAAAATATAAATAGAGGAATCAGATAGAATGAATAGTTCAAATACAGACCTATTTTCAATGGAAAAGTCAGTATACAGTAAAGATGACATTTAAATCAAAAGGATTAATTGTTTAGTAAAAGGTACTAAGGTTGTGAATTCTGCATTTGGAAGAAAAATAAATTCAGTTAATTATTTCAAATTTGCTGCAGATCAGTTTCCCCAGGAAACAATTTTTGAGACAGATTTGTTGGCAGGACGTTTATTGAGGATTTGCTCTCTGGAGCAAATACCTGAGGGATATGTGAAGGAAGCAGCAGTGCACAGAGGGAGAAGTTGGGCTGCAATTTAGTCTCAGGGGCTTCTGCCAACCCTAAGTGGAGCCTCTGAAGCTGGGTGTCCATCGGGATGGTGTGCAATAGTCCACAGGGAACAGTCATTGGATGTGGGCTGCCCCTGGGAAGGGTGCATGACCCTGAGCAAGGCAGCTTTCCCCAGCTGAGGGCAATTTTTCCACAGAAGGTTGACACTACAACAATATACACAAAATGAATTCCAGATGTATCTAAAAACCACTTATAGGAAACTAAAATATAGGATGTGAATTTTTTTTAAGTATAAAATATTTATAATCCTAGGGTAAGAAGGCCCTTCTAATGATAGGTGGACTACATGACTTAGAGTTGAGAATGCCTAGAAACATATTATAACACAAAGAAAGTCAAAGGACAGACTGGGAAAAAATATCTGCAGTGTGTTTTAACCAAGGCATGATGTATGGGATGTAACAAAAAGTAACATTACTTCTGTCTCCCAATGGATATCCTAAAGATGATTTAAGTAGGAGAAACTCTGATGGGCACCATGACTTTTCTGTACTAAGTTCATGTTAAATTAAAAACACATTCTCATTTCAGTCCAAGGTATTAATCCACATTTCTCCTCCTCCTCCTCTCCAGCTCTGTGTGGCATTCGTGGGGCCCCAGATTTTAGGGAAGGGGATGTGGCTGCCTTCTGTTGGTTCTTTATCTCTCCTCACCTTATGCTCTCTAGCTGGCTGTGGTTTTAGACCCTGCCTGGTGGTAAAGGGTAGAAAGAAGGAAGGAGAGGTAAAAGGATAGAGCAGGAAAGTTTCTGCTTAGCTGGGGATGGCTTCTGTCACAGCTGATGTCTGGGCCTGGCTGTGTTCAAAGGAGACTCATGGGAAATTTGGTGTGGTCTTTGGAAACCAGGATGATCCCCCCCCCACCAACCATAGCATTCATGCCTCTCTGGTCCATGCCTCCAGTAACTTGTGGACCCCTCCCCACGGATCTCCCAGGTGGTTTTGGCACTGTTGGAAAAGACTTCCACATTCCTGGACCCCCTGTGAGTGGGAAGAAATTACTCCCCCAATGCAGCCCTTTACACTCTTTTTCTCTCTTCCATCTGTCACCTTCTAGACACCTTGATCAGGAGACAAACAGCAGTCAGATTTTCCCCAACTGCAACCTCATGGACAACACTAGGTGTGAGGAGGAGAGAGAACCATGTACATGGGGCCAGCGATAGGCAGGGATGGAACTCACATGGGAAGAGGCCCTCCTAAGAAATCCCTTACAAATCTCTGCCCATCTTCTCAGCCCCTTGTGAATGAGGTTGTTTGTTTGTTTGCTTTAGGTTCAAATGTACTCTGAAAACATCCCTTCACAATACATAACAGAAAAGTGATTAATATCTAGAACATATAAAGAGCTTCTACAAATCAATATGGGCAATTTATTGACACAGAAGACAAATCCAAAAGAACAGTTAAAGGAAGAAAAGATTTCCAAACTCATTGATAATCACCAGAATAGAATTTAACTCAACTGGCACTTGGATTATCAAAAACAGAGACATTCAAAGCATCTAGCTTGACAAAGATGTAGGGGAATAAATATTCTCATTCACACCAGTGGTGAATTGGCAATTGGACAAGGACTATGTATTACAACGATGGAGGGTAATTTAGCTATATAATTAAAATTTCAAACCCTCACAGTCTTCAATGTAGCAATTCCACCAGAAGTGATTATATTAAGTTTTGCAATAATGAGTGCAAATGGATTATCAGAGATCAGGAAAATATGTACAGTTGTATAATAGAGATTTTTTTTTTTTGGTACACATCTGATTTGTGACTATCAAAGTTCTATCTGTAGCATATGCTTTACTGGAGTGTTTACAAGAATATATTCTATATAATACTACGCACTTAAAATATTTTAAGAGATTATAAAACAGTTTATTATTGTTTTGCATAACTTAAGTACAACAGATACAACATTTGCTTCACAACATAAAATGATGTCACCAATACACTCTCTTTTGCTCTTTTCCAGGCTACTGGTTTCAGAGAAGATAAAAAACACTTTTTTCACAATCATTTTATTGCAGTGTAATGATTTTAAAAATGGCAGAATTAGAAGGTCAAGACGTTCCTCTAAGCCCTGGTTTCCCAATCTCAGTTGGCCATCTCCTACATTCTCTTAAGATTATAAACACCAGATACAACTCTAATTTTCACAGTTAAAATGGTATCCATGGACCTAAAATGAAAATAATTTAATTTCCATGGCCAATTTATGTTAAAATTATCTTCTAATTAAGAGAAGTCTGCCGAGCCCATTTTTCCTTTCTTAGAGCTGTTTTCTAAGAGATCTTGGGCCTCACAACCATGTTTCTACTACAGGATCCTGTTTAACCTGTTTCTAAATCTGAATGGATCTGAATGACCCAAGATCTATAATCGGACTATCTCTTCCTGATATTTGGGAGTGAGCTTGAAGGACACTGAAGAGTCTGGACTGGTTGCTTGAACAGAGGACACAGAAGCTCAAGAGAGACAGGGCAGCAAAGTAAGACATGCATTCAGAAGGAGGGCAAACCATTCTGCAAAGACGGGGGAAGATTAAAGTAGACACACAGAGAGGAGATGAGAGGGAGACAGGGAGCAATTGCCTGAGTTCATAATGGTTTTCCTTGTTTTGAAAATAGTTCCTATTAGTAATGATACTTTTTGAGAATTTATTCTATGCTGGCAACTGTTCCAACCCTCTTACACAAGATATACAGTCTCTTTCAATCCATATACCAGTAAGATGACTAAATACTCTTAGCAATCCTATAAGTGGAAGGAGAGTTTATCTATCTATGGTCTCAGAGCTTGCAATTAGAAGAGCAACCATCTGAACCCAGGCTGAGTGACTCCAGAGCCTAAGTTTGCTCTTTCTCTCTCTCTTTTAACTTTTATTTTAAATCTGCTTCTTTTTTCCCAACAAGTTTTTATTTTGAAAAGTCCTTCTTTGTCCCTAATATTTTCTTTAGGTTGTTTTTGCCACTGAAGATGTAATGAAAATCATGTATTACATTTAGTTGTCAGGTTCCTTTAGTCACCTTAAATCTAAAATAGTCTCTGACTTTTAAGGTGTTTTGTTGTGTTTGGATTTTTGTCCCATGCCTCTTCACAGTTATCTACTGTTGCACAACAAACTACCCTACTACCCTACAACTTAGTGATTTAATGCCATTAAACAACCACCCTTTGATTATGGTCACAGATACTGTTGGTCAGAATAATGGACAGAGCGCAGTGAGGATAGCTTGTCTTTGCTCCATGATGCTTCATGCCTCAGCACTTAAATGGCTGGAGGCTGGGATCATCTGAAGCCTTCTTCACTCACATATCTTCTGCCTGAGCTGGGATGATTCAAAGGCTGGACTCAGCTGTGGTTGTCAACTGGAACACGTACACATGGCCCTGCCATGTAACTTAGGCTTCCTCACAACATGGCAGCCTCTGGAGAGTTAGGCTCAGGGCTCCACCACCAAGTGTTCTAACTCCATAGTGTAGAAACTGAAAGGCTTTCAGTGATCTTGCTCAAAGTCACACAATGTCACTGCTGCTCTAGTGTACTGATCAAAGCAGTCACAGAGGAAGGGAAACAGACCTTCTACCTTTTAATGGAAATAGTGTCAAAGACTTTACACCATGTTCTAAAACCACCAAAATATCATTGATCTCTTTGAAGAATCCAAGCCAGTTAAATACATTTCTAACATCATGACATATTATTTCTTTCACAAGTTACCCTACTAGCTTTCAATTTTTCTTTTATAACTCCAGCTTGAAGCAGATTTCTCTTTTTCTTTTCTTTTTTTCCACTGCAGTGATTTATTTGTTTTGCTCAAGGAATATTCCCATTGCTTAAGGCTAACATTTGAAGTGAACTATGAATAGTGTTGTATATAATGAGTACTATTAAGGATATACATTCTTTTTTTTTAAATACATCTTTATTGGAGTATAATTGCTTCACAATGCTGTATTAGTTTCTGTTGTACAACAAAGTGAATCAGCGATATGCATACATGTATCCCCATATCCCCTCCCTCTTGAGCGTTCCTCCCACCCTCTCTATCCCACCCCATTAGGTCGTCGCAAAGCACTGAGCTGATCTCCCTTGAAGCAGATTTCTGTTAGTTAAGTTAAAAGAGCTCTAAAGAATAAGAAATATATTTCAAAAATCTTAATTACATTGAATATGTTGTATTGGTAACAAGCAGGCAGGTC
Source organism: Eschrichtius robustus (assembly GCF_028021215.1). NCBI lineage: Eukaryota > Metazoa > Chordata > Mammalia > Artiodactyla > Eschrichtiidae > Eschrichtius > Eschrichtius robustus. The sequence goes on from NC_090839.1 coordinate 37,042,533, forward strand.
TTCAACAAAACTGCCTTTTATTGCTGCAGAAAAAGTCTATTTATGACCTTCTCTTCCTCTTGCATCACCAAATCAAAGCAACATGTAACACCTGCAAATGCAGAAGGACTATTCAGCCATAGCACCTCATAACATGCACCAGGCCATATTACAGGAAGAAAACAAGAATGGCATGCAGTTCTTCTAAAAAAATTAAAAGGAAATGTAGTTTTCAACCAAGAACACTTTTTTAAATTAATTTATTTTATTTTATTTATTTATTATGGCTGCGTTGGGTCTTCGTTGCTGCGCACGGGCTTTCTCCAGTTGCAGTGAGCAGGGGCTACTCTTCGTTGCGGTGTGTGGGCTTCTTATTGTGGTGGCTTCTCTTGTTGCAGAGCACGGGCTCTAGGCGCGCAGGCTTCAGTAGTTGTGGCTCACGGGCTCTAGAGTGCAAGCTCAGTAGTTGTGCCGCACGGGCATAGTTGCTTCACGGCATATGGGATCTTCCCGGACCAGGTCTTGAACCTGTGTCCCCTGCATTGGCAGGCAGATTCTTAACCACTGTGCCACAAGGGAAGCCCCCAAGAACACTTTTTAAATAAGATTTATTGATGTATAATTTACATACAGTAAAATTCACCCTTTCTTGGCATGCCATTCTATGTTTTGACAAAATAAAGCATATAGTCATAGTCAGGTAACCACCACGACAATTAAATTATAGAACAATTCTATTACTTCAAATGATAGTCTACTGCGCCTTATAGTCAATTCTTTTCATCCATTCCCAGCTTTTGGCAAGCACTGATCTCATTTTCCCCCTATAGTTTAGAATCTTTCAGAAGAGGTCATGTACGTGGAATCACTTACCATAATGCATTTGAGAGTCATCCATGTTGCTGCGTTTATCCATAGTTCATTTCCTTTTCTTGTGGAGTATTCTTCCATTGTAAGAATACACCACAATTTTTTTTTTTAATCTATTTATACAATGAGGGAAATTTGGGTTGATTTCAACACACAACATTTTAAAAGCAGCAGAAAAGGGTAAAAATTAATCTTGTCAGAGAGTCTTTCATTTCTTAACTGTCTTCATATTTCCAGGTCATTTTGAGTTTCTTATAGCAAAAGTTAGAAATCATCAATCTGATGGGAATCATGCAAGTTTTGGGGGGAGCAATGGTCTCTTTCTAATCAACCTTTTTCCCCCTGAATTCCTTCTGGTTTGATGCAATTGCTCCTGTTTCCCAATCAGTATGTTTATGGAGAGCGTTGAAAGATGATTATGTTTCAGTGGGGAACAGCTGGCCTCATAGCAACTGGATGACAAAGGGATTATCCAAGTGTATAACTTATAAAAATTGGGCCAGGAGCTGGGTTTGGGGATGGAACGCCCTCTCTGGCTGACTTTTAAGGCTCAGTCCTCAACGATGATGTTGATTAGGCAATCGTGAGCTTTCTACAGGATGGAGAGTGATGGCAAGGACGATGGCAGGGCCCCTGGAGAAAGAACGTGGATATTTCTGCTTTTTCCATTATCCAACTCCCTCTCAGCAATAACTCAGACTGAGTCATTGCACATGCTATGCAAGATTTCAATAGGTTAGAAATGAATTTTAAATCCATTAAAAACAAGCCCGTATCAGCATTGTCTCCATGACCCCTTGCCTTTAAAACAACTGAGAACAAAGCTGCTTCGCTTTTTTCCTGCTATTGTATCGTTCGCATAAAACAGGGTTACCACAAACTTTTCCCTGCCAACTCAACACAATGCGCCCGCACAATTCTCTAATTTCACTGTCAACGCAGTAATCTTTTCTCCTTTGTTAAAAGGCTCTCAAAATCACTGTAAGTAATGCCAATGCATACTGAATTTAAGTCAAATCATACCTTTGCCTTTCCCGCTAACTTTGAAGCTGGAAAAAGCAAGACCTGAAAAATTAGAGATGGGTCCTGGAGTGAGTCACTCAAAACTCAAGATCCCTGGTTTTGTGACAGCCAATATTACTAAAAAGAAGAAAAATAATAGGAAAAGAAAAAAAGTTAACCATCAAGTTCGATTTTTTTTAAAATTTATTTTCAGTCCCTTTCATTTATAATACTTCTTTCCTTTAAGGAGTTTCCATCAAGAAATGAAATATCAACTTACATTTACCTGTCAACCATCTGTTTTCCTTTTTCTTCTCCCAACTGGCTCCTCACCGATAGAGCTTTCTCAGTAACTCTCACCAGCAGTGTCCTGGTTAAATGTGACTAGACATTTACAGAGTTATTCACAGAGACTTCAACCAGGGCTCACAAAATATACACTCACTCATCTACACTGCTCATTTCTGCACAATGACTGGGAATGAAAACAGATTCCATTATTTTCATCACCCGTTAGACTGGTGTTTATAAATAAGTACATAATTTGTACCTATATTTATGAAATGTATATCTAATGAATACCCAGATATACAGGCATGCATATGTGTACATATAATGCCTATATAACTTTTACGTGAATGTAGGCTCATGGAATTCCCATGATTGAACCCCCAGTGGTGCCCAGCACCTGCCCCAGTCCCCACATGCCTCTGACTACATCCCTTCCCTCCCTTTCCTTGCTTACTTCACTCTGACCCCACAGGCCTCTTAGTTTCTTAAACACACCAAACTAATTCCTTCATCCTGGTTGTGTTGGATGTTCTCTTGGCCTCAGGAAGCTCTTCCTCTGACGCAAGCAGGACCAAGTCCCTCTCATCTTGAATATTTCAGCTGAGCATCACACACTCAGAACGACTTTTCTTAGCCAATTGAACAGAGCTACCCAGTCATTCTAGTTCTCTTATCTTTTTCTTGGATTTTCCTTTGTTCCTAATTGGCGTACTACCAGTCCTCTGCAGCAGAGGGTGAGTGCCTCTCTAATGGCCCCTCATTCCCATGGCTCCCACTCGGTGGGCTCCCACTTGAAGCACCCGATCTTCTCTGTCTGAGGCTTCCATTAGCCACAAAGCACGCTCAGCCTGCACAAGGGGGCTGGCCAAAGCACCAGCGGGTTCATGTCCCAGGAGCAGCCCTCATCAAGTGACGGCTGAAAGCTGATGGACCCTTGGGTGGGACAACTCTGAGGTGTACTTTGTGACATAGCTTAGAAAGCCAGAGCAGCATTGAGCCCCAGTTGCCCAGAGCACTAATAGCTCTTCAACACACTTTTCCCTGCTTTCCTTCCCCGCTCCCCTCTCCCCACCATCTCCCAAGTAAACCATTAGTGTCCATGTACTTGTTTCAGGTCTGCTTCTGAAACATCCAACCTAAGACACTCCCTAAATTAGAATGTAAGCTCCACTAAAAGCAGGAAACATCTGAAACTAGTTGCCATTATATCCACACCCCACACTCCCCACCCCAGCCCCCACTTCGCACACGGGATAGATATTTGTTGAATGAGTCAGTGATTACATTTGTACGCATGTATATGCGGTAGGATATGATTTGGCTATCTTAAGAAACTTTGCCGCTGACCCTAGGCCCTGCCTATCTCCCAATATAAGAAAGCTCTTTATTGCCTGGGAGCCTGAGTATTGAAGAGAAAACACAAAAGCATACAGAAGAAGTGAAAAGACAATGGGAGACTTTTGGGATTCTCAGTTGACGTTTAAAAATGTTTCTGAAAAGTTGAGGATATGATTTTTGAGAGGAGGACCAGCTAAACTGCAGGGAGTGAGGATCATGGCTCAGGGGACCTAGGAACTTCCCACCTTGCCATCGTCCTGCAGTATTTCTCCACCAAACTTTCTCTGCTTCAACTTAGAGAAAAAGAGACATTAGGATTTCCTGGAGATTGTCGGTGGCTTTAATAAAGTCATATTTAATATCATTCAATCAAAAATAGTTATCATACACCTATTATATATTTCCAGGAATTGTTTTAGGCATTGAGGTTATCACCATGAACAAACAGTACAAAACCCTTGTCCTGATAGAGCTTAGGTTTGAGAGGACAGAGGCAGTTCAATGAGCGAGCAACGTTTTTAAGTGGCATAGATAATAATATCAGTGGTGAAAATAAACGTAAGAGAGTAGGGAGAAATGCTGCTATTTTATATGTGGAGGTAAAGGCAGGTCTTCTGATGAGAAGGCATTTGAGAAATGAGGAGGGCAACTCTGCAGATACCTCTGGAGGGAGAGCACTTGAAGCTGATGAAATAGCTCATGGCAGAAACCATGAGGCAGGAGCCTGTTTGGCAAGTTGAAGCAGCTGCAGGGAGACTCTGAGTCTGGGGGCGGGAGAGTGAGATGGTGGGGGATGGGACCAGAGATGGAGCAAAGACCCTCTGATGTGGAATTGAAACTCTCCATTATTTCCAAATCATCTTTATTTGGCCTAAAGTCAATTAATTTGACAATCGTGCATTAATTGAAGAAAGAATCTACGATGAAGTTGCTGTCACAAGATGGCTGCTGTCCTCCAGCCTCAGGCCACAATCTTAGGAAAAACAGCCAATGTTTACTTTTATACATAAAATGTTGATTGAAAAATGACAACATGAAGAAAAGTGCAAAAATCATAAGTATGCAAATCGACGAATTTTCACGAACTGAACACATCCATGTAATCAACAACCAGACCAAGAAATAGAACATGAATCAACCTTCCAAGGGTAACCACTATTCTAAATGCTAGCACCATCTTTTATCTCTTTTGAACTCTATGTAAATGGAATAAAATCATATATATTCTTTAGTATCTGACATCTTTTGTTCAACATTAAGTTATAAGATACATCTGTGCTGTTGTATGTAGATGTATTTTGTTCGTTCTCCTTGCTGTGGGTGAATTATTTGAGTTGAATGCACGATACAATTCATTTATCCATTCTGCTATTGGTGGGCATTAGTATTTTTTAGTTTAGGATTCTATCAATACAAATAGTGCTGCTGTGAATATCTTTGTATATTTTGGTGCACATTTTTTGGTGGCATTTAACTAGGAGTTGAATTGCTGGGTTAAAGAAAATGCTTTTTTTTTTTTTTTTTTTAGCTTTAGTAGATTCTGCCACACAGTTCTCCAGAGCAACTGACCAATTTTTTTCTCCCTTAAGCAGTGTATTAGAATTTCTGTTGGTCTATATCAGACAGATGGTATGTCTGTCCTTTTAATTTTAGCCATTCTATGTAGCAGTATTGGATTGTAGTTTTAATTTATATTCCCTTGATGATTAATGAAGTTTAGCACTTTATATTTCTTCTGGTAATTAAATGTTTCTATTTTAAAAACAGCTTATAAGTCATTTTAAAAGTAGTTATGGGAATTATAAATGAAGATGATAAGTGTCTACATCACAGGGTGGGAGATAATTGCATGAAAGGATCCATGTACAAACTCTCAATATGACGCCTGGTAGAGAGTAAGAGCACAATTAATATTATGTATTAATGACATTATTTTATGTTCTAAATAAAGAATAGCCTAAAACCTGTGATGATCTTTGCTACTAAATATTCCATTTGAAGATGAAATCTAGAGGCACTGCTGAGTGAAAAGAAAGAAAAGATGAATCACTTTCACAGAGCCAATAAAAATGAAAGGACACTGGAACAGAAATAAACTAATCAAAGTCACTTCAGAGGCTGCACTATTTTTGTTTCAATGATAAATACAGTCTTAAACGTCAAAGTGTGAGAGTCAAAATACTGACATTAAAAGGCTTCATCTTTAACAACTTGTATGTACTGTAAGTTTGATTATTGACATATTTCATTGAGTTAGATATTTTCATCTTTAGTCTGTGAATTAACATTCTTTTAAGATCTATAAAATACATTGGTAATATTCAGCACAATTCATGTGAGGCTTATTTCCATAATTGTCACTTTTTGCTGTCAGTTGGGTCATTAAATGGAGTATGGACTGGATTCACGCTAACCTACTGTACAGGTAGAAGAAACAGAAATCATCATGGATGAATGTTAATACTGAACTAGCACCTGATGTAAACCTTAAAGGATAAGTAGGATTTATAGAAGTTGAAGGCAAAAAGGACACATCAAGTCATTAAAGCAATAACAGCAAAATAATTGACAAAATATTGTACATGTAATGTTCAGAGGATCATGAGGTCTGGAAACACAGATACACAAAAGGTAAGTAGAGGGATGCAGGCTGCAAAGATTATGATGGATCCTGACTGTCATGCTGGATTTCGTTTTGTAGCCTTTACGGGCTTGGGATATGATTTTGAACTGAGAACGTTATGCCTATAATCTGGGAAGGTAACTTTAGAAACCTTGAAAAGAATGGATGACATTAGGTTTGGGAGCAAGAAAACTATAAAGACTTTTGCAAGAGAAGAGTTGGTATATGATGAGAGCCTGACCATAGGTGATAAGAGACAAAAGGTGAAAGAGGTGATTAATTTGAAATATATTTTTGAAAATAACTTGATTAAACTTGATGATCTGTTGGATGAAGAGAATGAAGGACTGGTCTAAGATTACACTGAAGATTTTAGGTTAGTACTAGTACTTTCTAATTTTACAAAGTCTTAACAGGACTGGATAGGACCAAATTTGGGAAGAAGATAATGAGTTTACTCTGGGACTTTTTAATTTGATAATTTTATTCCTTTGCATTTGCTAATGTAATAGGAATAGTAATGAAAACTAATGTAAAACCAAAGGTGGGAGCATTTGTGGGGGAAAAGATAAATTAGAGGAAGGAGTAGAAAGATAAACAGTAACAACTATGGGGTAAATTCATGAGCCAAACAAATTTGGACAATGAAATGATAGAGATACTCTATTGATGACATGATTTATGATAGACATCTAAAACATACCATAGATTTTTCTGTGAATACAAAGATTCTCCCTCTTGGTATTTTCATTCCAACCTAATGAATGAGGAGTTATCAGCACCATAATAAGTGAGTAAAAGGAATAATATTTCTATGTATTTTTGAATACTCTTAAAATTGGAAAAGAGATCTTCCAAATAGATTGTCTTTTTAAGTTATTCTTTTATCAATGCTTCGTATTACTATAATTCATTCATTTGAAAGTTTTTTTAAAATTTCTTTTAACTGTTTCAGGCACTGTTCTAAGCACTGGGATACAGCAGTGCACACAATCAACCCCAAATCTCAGTTTTCCTCAAGAACATTTGAACGGTTATCCAAAAAGTAACCCCCCCCCCAAAAAAATTTACAGCAACTTTTTCCCTATTTATTTACATTCTTCCTCCCATCATCAAAGGCAAGCACAGCCAAACATACCCACGATTATAATGTAGAACCTGCATTAGACTTGGCAATCGCAGTGGGCCAAGTGACATCTGTCTAACAGAGATGTGGGTATTGTGATTTCAGCACAACTATGCTAACTGTAAAATGCTAAATAAACATTTAATGTGCCTCTTGTAATTCAGTAAGTGAAGCCAGTATTTTGTGAATAGGTATTGATCCATGTTCATGACTGCTCCAATTTTTCACTTCATGAGAGCTTTTGACATTACACAGTTCATTTTCCCAGAAAGGACAGTGAGTCCTTAAAGTAATTATTTAACTAACCTCTGAGTGAACTGGCTCTGCTGTCACTGTAAAAATTTGGATGTACTCGTTGTATTAATAGGCTTTGGCACACTTCTGCTTCTTTACTTCCATCTTTTAAGCATGGATCTTGTTCTAAGTGGTCTCCACTGAGAAAAGATAAAAGGCATATTTGAAATAAACTCTACTGCTGCTTTTTACTTTTATTTTCCCCTTTGAATTTGATTCTGGAATCCTACATAGTTAAATCATAAAAGAGAAGGCACTGAGGACACTTCATCATTGTGAGAAACCCCCTTATATAACATTGACTCACATTGTTAAAACTGGCTGATGTTTTATCTTAGTCCCAGAAAAGTTCCCAGGATTTGAAAGTAAATATATACTTTCCTCAGTTGTCACTAAAAATCAAAATAGTTACTACCGGCATGTTAGTAAATACTTATTTTAAAATCATATTCAGACATATTTTGTCCTATTTGAACTACGGCCTTTCTGTGTTATAAATCTTGCTTTGAAGATTCATTGTCATCGCTACTTATTTTTTGCTGCTTTGATTAACAATTCAAGACTCACAGATGTACAAGTTGCCTGAAATACTAAAATTTTACTGAAATAAAGCAAAACCTTTCAAAATAACCATCTGAAAGAAATCCAAAATTTAGGGAGATATTCTCACCTTGAATAAGCATCATTTCTGGGCAATAAGGTTCTGTTCATTGTATTTATAGATTTTACAGATGCCTTGAAATATGTGTTTTTCTTCTGAGAGAATATAAAGAAAGTTAAATATCTACAGGAATTCTTGAAAAAGTATGTTTAAAAAAAACTGTGTGAAGAGAAAAAAAAAAAAGAAAAGGAATAAATAGATTTTTATTTTTCTTAGCACTGACTAGTTTCTCTTGAAAAGGTTCCAGTAGGGGAAATCATAAAATAAAATTATAAATAAGGTAGCTTGCTAAATTTATTATGCATGAAAAACTTCCTCTATGATGTGTTCCAAGATAAAAGGAATTTACATCCATATTTCAATGTTAGTTATACATTCACTAAATAATCTATTGCTCATCATTATGTATTCCACAGTCTTCAGATTAGATCTTGAATCTTTTTATACATTATACTTCCAAGATTTTATTTGGAGTATTGGCTTAATTTTTCAAAACACATGATTAAGATGGCTCATATGCACTTTTATTTTTAACACCACACTATATATATATCTTTATAGGCTTACTGTGTCTACATGTGATGGTAGCATAAAAAACACTTCATGGTCTTGATTAAAGGAATGGCATGCAGAGTTTCTCTCTCACTTTACTGGAGTTCAAAGTTTATTTCTCACTTTGTTGAAGTTCTGAATTTATTTCTCACTCTACTGAAGTCTGCAAGATATAAACAAACCTTTTAAAAAATAAACCACCAAGAGTGCAGTAGAGATGAGCAACACTGTGGTATTTCTTTGAGTGAAAGTCGATCGTGTGAGTGGAGTTTCCACAGTCTTCAAAAACAAGTGGCTTTCATATTTGAAATAGCTGAAAAATATTGAGGTACATAACTTTTGGCCATGTCTTTGGATTTTAAGAGTGGGCTAAAACCATCCTAGTCCTGTAAACAATCACATTGGTTGACCGAAGCTGCCAAGAAGGTGTTCCATAGTTTTGGGTTCCTGCCAGGCCACCATATTTTGAGGCTGCAAGACCTAGATCAGTAGCAATCCAGCTACTCGTTTCCATAGCTTACATCACTGGAGAAGGTAACAGGCTTTCAGCTGGGCATGGGAGGTGGGAGCTATAGCATCTCAGAAGAAAACTGAGATGTATCACAATAGAAACTCTCAGACTTCATTTTTACCAAAGCAAGAGCCATAAAATGATATTGTAACTGGAGAGAATGACTTTGGAGTGAAAGATATTCTTCACTGGGATGTAAACTTTTTGAGGAAATAATCAGATTTAAGTATAAAGACAATATTTTCAGTTTTTAAATGTCAACATAGGTAAACTTCAGAGAGTAGTTGCAGATGCATTATTTTAGAAGATTTAAATAAATATTGCAAAGCACAAAAATATATTTGTGCATTCTTAATTTTTGAAAACTTATTTTTCATAAAAATGTTTATAATGCTACTACTCACTGTTCATTGTATATTGGCTTCCTTCTTATTGTCTAAGAACTCTAACTTTTTTTATTAAAATTAAGGGCAAGTAAATTTATAATTCTTAGATGTTAAACTTTGGGAACCAACCATTTCCTTTATTTACAGTAGGATAAGCAAAGTATTTTTGAATGTCCACTAAGTGCTAGGTACTGGGCTGTAGAAGTATATATCAAAATGTGAGAAAATGGGTGCATACATGTATAAATAATATTACAAAGTAGGACATGGCTATTGCAAATAACTGATACAGACAATAAGTACTATGTGGATTTAAAGGAGACAGATTTCTTGGTGCCAGGCAGTCAGAGAAGGTTTTATGGAGAAGGTAGAGAAAGCAGGAACTGAAGATAAAACAAATAATTAAAATATGTTGTGATAATTTTATGTGATAGAGGTACATATAAGAGTTTCGGCATCACTAATAAGAGAGGTCTTGCGGATTAAATTCTTAGTGAATCACATTAGTTCTCATTTGTACTTATTCTAGGACATCCTAAGACACGACTGTTTGGATTGTGGAGTAGATGCCACCAGTACCCTATTACCTCCTGGACCACCTTCCAAATAAACTTCTTCCACTTAAATCTTTGTCATAGAGTCTGCTAAGGCAGAAACCCAGATGAAGACAGATGGGATGGGGTACATTTAATTGATTTCGTGTTAGCCAACGGAATCATGTTTGAGCAGCACTGAAAACTATGCATGTGTGTATATATAAGTGACAGGAATTACTAAAGAATATCTTACGGAAATGCAAAAGCCCTACAATTTCACACTTTTATTAATTTTCTCTCTTAAGATGCTTAGGGCTCTGCTTTATCTTCACTGATAAATTTAGAATAATATTACATTTTCTGGGTCAATGATATTTCATTTTAGCTCGTTATAAAATCGAAGTGATTTTAAAATGTAGAAAGAAGCAGTCTGAAAAAACCACAATTCACTTTGTGTTGCTTTTTTTGGTCCAGGCATTACCAAGCTTAAGGTGGAATATGATGACTGAAGGAGATATATTCAATAACCGGTGATGAGAGAGAGCCATTAGCATGAGGAAAAGGCCGTTTTCCATGTACTTGACTTGTTTTATAGTGTTTCTCTTTTAGCCAGTGGATTTCCAGAGTGTCACAAATTTCATTTTATATGAATGATCTCAGATTGCACTTAGTAACAATATTATGTTTTTAAATTTTGTGTGAAATTATAATAATTCTCTCATCTCATGTTAAAATTAGGAAAAAGGAAGTAGAATTAAAGACAGAAGCTATTACAGAGGCAGATATGAGAAGGCCTATTTAGTGGTCTTAGTTAATTATAACCTGTGGATTCCAGATTACATAACAGGTAGGAAATGGACTTTTAGTTAAAAAATTAACCCCATCAAATTATATTCCCAAATCATATTTACTTACCTAATAAAACTCATATTCATTTCAACTTGCTTTATTACCAGCACTCTGCAGCTCCCTTAACACAAGCACACACAATAGTAGTGTATGATGAACAGACTTACTAAGTGCTAGAAAACAGAACACTCGTTAAAATGACCAAGATGATAAAAAAAAAGCATGACTTGTGTCCTCAAAAAAAAAAGGAGGAGAAGGATGATCCATAAAAAGTGTGATGACTTCCTTCTTATCCCTGGAACATCAAGAGTACTGAAACAGAAGCATTGCACAGGGAGGTCGGCTCGGTGCTTTGCGATGACCTAGAGGGGTGGGATAGGGAGGATGGGAGGGAGGCTCAAGAGGGAGGGGATATGGGGACATGTGTATGCATATGGCTGATTATCTTTGTTGTGCAACAGAAATTAACACAGTATTGTGAAGCAATTATACTCCAATAAAGATCTATTAAAAATAAAAAGAGTACTCCTGTCAAAAACTGGATTGACTTCCTCCTTAGCTGTAAAATGTACTGCCTACCTCAAATCAAATTGTGAAGAAACAATTTGCAAATATTAGTAACTGTTATATAGTGTAACCTAATTAAACAAATTATCTTTAGAAGTGAGCCATGTCTGTCAGAGGCCCAATTTATAAAGTTGCTATAACTAGTTTCATTTTATAGAAAATGAAATTAGGAAACTCTCCCAAAGTCTCAAAGCTGGTAAGTATGGATCTAGAAACTGCCCTTTACCACTACATGATGACTAAGGAGAAACAGGACCCAGGACAAATGTGACATAAGATCTGTTCATTTGAAAAAGTGGAGATTGAGAACATGAGGTACTGCCCTCATAGGCTGTTGCAGCTCTTTTGAACAGAGAAGAAACCAGTCTTAATTTCATTAGATTACTCATAATTTATACACTATTCTCCATTTTATGAAAAGAATAAAAATTCAAAACAGACATTGTTATTAGTCTTTGAGAATATAAGTATTTTTACTTCCTTTGCTGTGTCTTTGTTCTGGGGCCAATCATATATATTTCCTGGGAAACACAAACAAGTGAGGGGAATCTCATTCCAGAAACTCTCTGCTCAGTTATTTTTCAACCTTTCATTACTTAGGTCAAACTTGAAAGCAAAACCTCATCTGATTATATGGGAGTTTCTCCATTAATGAATTGACCGTTATAACATCTAACTAGTCATCAAAAGGGACAGTAGCTCATATTTTTATTTAGTTCCATTCTTCTTCTCCCATTTGTTTACTTGGCTATATCTTTGAAAGATAAATAACTGGGAAGGAACAAGCCATGAATGCATTGTGATTTAGTGATATTACTTAGTTCTTGTAAAGAGCAACAGATGGTAATGAAGTTGTGCCAAATCTATGGATTAAATCATATCAAAATTTTCATAAATTCAGGTAACTTTATCTAGCAGGAGCTACACATGAGTCAGAGAAAGAAGCATATTAAAATTATTTAAAGTAGGAACAATTTTGTAGGTCTTCTCTCCTGGTACCATTTCCCCCCCTAGTGACAGGAGGACTAGTCACAAAGATCCATGTACATCTGATCTGGAGTACATGTCAGATTAGCCATGGCATCAACAAGTGACACAGGGCCAAAAACTAGGAGCTGGGACTGAAGCCTATTAGGTAATGACACTTGACACCGTGTCTTGACATGTCTTAGATTGTCTTCTCCATAGGCAAGCCTAAGACCAGGATACATAGGCAGATGAGTTATTAAGTGAGCATTCTGAAGGGAAACTAGTATGACAGTGGTAGAAATGGAATAGAGAGGGGAGAAACCTAAGCAAACGTATGATTTCAGGTAAAGTCCAACTCTTGGCCTGATCACAGTGGGAACTCTGGAGCTTAAGTCACACACTAGAGTTGACCCCTGCTCAAGATAACTGTACACACACATTGTACATTTAATCCAGCAATTTCTCTCTCTCTCTGGAGATCACTGTGGTCTCAAGGACCACAGCTTAAGTAAGGTGTTCTCCTTGAATCTTAGTCAAATCTTAGGGTAGGTTGTATCATAGTTGGTGGTCTCTCTGTCTTTGCAGAATAAATGTTCTAAAGGAAGTGGATTTTATACTCCTGTGTCAGGCAGTTATTGGTTACAGATTGTCTCTAGGGAAACAGGAAAACCCAATGACTTCTGACTCCCCAAGGACCTGATAAAATTGCCTAATGGTGGTCCTTTCAGGAAAGTTGAGCTGTCAGGAACAAAACACACAGAACCAGTACAGGAGATCTGTAGGGGTGGAGATGGGGAGAACAACAATGCCTACTGCACATACTAATGTGTAGTTTTACTGTGTTGGACATGATAGTACTTGCCACTGTGTCCATTTATACTTGGGGTAAGTTGTGTTACATTAGCCAGCTGTCTTGGTTAAATAAGAAACCCAGTTTGGCTCTCTTATTTCAGGAAGGGCTGGATTTGGCCCGTGTTCTGGGCCATACTTTACAGATCCCTGATCAAAATTAATGGTATGAAATAAACTTTCTGTGCAATTGTATCAGTGTTAATACTGAACTGGATTAGAATTTTACTGTCTAAGCTAAAACAAGACAAATCTACTATTTTACCCCCATTGCTGGGGTATTGCCCATAGCACCAAAAATAGAAATTCAGTCCATAAATTTCAAAGGAATCCTTTTATTTCTTTTTAAAATTTCCTGTTCCCATTAACTTTGCATTTCCCTGTACTCTCAACAGGGTACTTTGCAGGAGAAAGAGTTTTGGAGTCAAACTGGATAGGGAAACAGAATTAAATACACATGTTTCTACCATGAGACTTTTTAGCACTATTAATATATGTTGTAAATCCCCAAGAAGGGTGATACTAAATACAAAATTGTCATATTGAGATGACAGTGTAACCTTTATTGTATGGGGCATATTTTAAGACTAATGTCCCTGGGCACACTTTGGTGGATTCTATTATGAATGAGTAATATAGAAAATTTACAAATCTATTGACTTGTGATTATAGTTGCAAATACCCTAAACAAAATGTATGCAAATTGAATCAGTGTATAAAAATAATAATATGCCATGACCAATATGAATTTAAGCTATAAGAATATATAAATATATTTCATCACGTTAAGAGAAAAAATACATAATCATTTTAATAGTTGTAGAATAAGCACTTGCAAAATATATAACCATTCATGATTTAAAAAAAAAAAAACTATTCATTAAAATTGGAGTAGAAGACAATTTTAAGTTCTGCCAAAAATTGAAAAAAACAACTAAAACTAGACAAACTATCATTCTAAATGGAGGAACATTTAAAATATCCTCTTTAAAATTAATTATAAGGATCTCTACTATCATTACTTTTACTAATTATATTGGAGGTCTTGTGTAGTAAGAGAAGAAAAAGAAATGAGACACAAGGATTTGAAAGTTAAGAATTACATTTTTCACTAGTTGCATGGGATGTTTCTTTCACTATTTGCATGGGTCATAGAAACCACAAAAGAGTTCACAAACACATTATTAGATGTAATAGAGTTGATTAAGGTCATCAGTTATAAGATTAATAATCAAAAGTCATTTGCATATTTATACAACAGTTGCAAATACCTAGAAAACATAATTTTAAAAAAAGATATCATATACAATTACATCAGAGAATACCAAGGACCTAGGAATAAATTGAACAGAAGATATGCATGACCTCCACAGAGAAAATTGTAAAGTTGTACTAAGATATACCAAAGAAGTTATAAATAAATGGAGAGAATTTATTTTTATGATTAAAAAGAGTTGGTATAAATATTCTAATTTCCCCCCAGTTACCTACAGATTCAATGCAAATACAATTAGATCCTGACAGAGCTTTTCCTGGAAACAGATAATACTAAAATATACATGGAAGTATAATAGGCCAGGAATACTAAGGACTTGTTTGAAGATCCTTTTGAAGCAGAGAGCAGACTTGCTGTATCAGGAATCCAGATATATATTAGAGCTATGGAATTTAAAACAGGGAGGTAATGACATAAGAAGAGAAATATTAAATGGTGAAATTTAACAAAAACACAGAAAGAGACCTCAGTAAACAATGAACTTTGCTCTATAACAGAAGAGAAATGAATGGACTGTTCGGTAACAGAACTGGGAAGAGTGGTTGGTTATTTGGAAAATAATGAAGTTGGATTTCTATCTCATACCCTATTCAAAAATAAACTTCTGCTGGATTAAAGTCTTAAATGTTTAAAAAAAGGTTGAAAGTTTGAAAACCATCAGTAAATATCTTTTAAATATTGGGTCAGGGAGAGGAAACCAAAGGAAATTATGAACATAGGATTCAGGATGATGGTTATCGGCTGTGATGAGAAGTAATGGTGGGATGGGAAGGGATCATATTTGGATAGGTTATTATCAGAAGTTTAGCTTTTGTTTTGGTAGTTGGCTGATTTATTATTAAGTAAATAATATAACCATAAAAGTAAGCTATGCATGACACTGTCACAAACCAAGGGTTGTGATTAATCCAATTCTAAACAACCAAGGTCCCAATACAAAAATAATAAATATACTATCATTTTTAATACTTTTATGCTTTACAATCCAGAGTATATGAGCAAAGGAAACATTATAACACAATGGGTTTGAACATGGACTTCAAAGTCAAGAGGACTGCCTAATTTCACCACTTCAACCTAGGATGCTAGTTTGTTAACAGTTCTAAAGCCTCAACTTCCTCATCTGAAAAAAGGGTAACATCACCTTTGCCTTGAGTTAGTTTGAAATTTAAAACAAGAGCATGAGATCACTAATGCCAGTGATTCCCAAATATTTCACAAAAGTTTCCCAAATAGAAGAGGAGCGTGAATGTGTATCTCTGGGTAGAAGCAAAAGCAATCTTCGCAATCTTCCACAAACACACGCTTTCTTTGGACTGTAGTCTGTTGTCTCTAAAATTTCATGCTAATTTTGACGATTTTAGGTCCTCTTTAAATGTTTCAAATCACTTATCATCAGCAAGAATGTGGAAAAATAAAACTGTGACAGAAGACCCAGCAAGAACTCAATTTGTGAACGTGTGTGTGTGTGTGTGTGTGTGTGTGTGTGTGTGTGTGTGTGTATGCGTGTCTGTTCGGTAGCAGGAAGATCCCACACTTGGCTCTGTGTGTGAGGGGCCAAGAGTTGAGATAGGGAAATGTGAATTATCAAGAATGAACCCACCTTCTGGAAAGGTGGACAAGTCTTTAGCATAACCAAAATCAGGCTTGCCCACTTAAGCCATCAAATCATGCTTTGAAATTTGATGGAATCTAATAAACTCTCAGAGGGCCAAGGAAGGAGAGTGGTGTCAGTTTTCAATGTCTCACTAGAACAGAGAGGAGGAAATGTTTTGGAATTTCTAAGAGGTGGGTGCATGCAGCTAATTACTTCTGCAGTGACAGGGCTTTGGGGAGAAGGACTGGCTGCTATGGGTTGAATCCTTAGAAGCCTAACCTAAGAGACCCTATAATCAATCTGAGCATGGAAAGAGTATAGTATAGGCCTTTGCAGGGCCAAGAGAATCCCAACACAGCATGGCTCAACGGATTGGTGCCTTTTGCATTAAGGACAAACAGCAGCAAGAACCAAATCAAAGTTTAAAACCCCATGATTCCTATTCACACAGGAGGGGAAATCTGAGATCCATATCTCTGGAATGTTCATGAAGCCGCAAGAATTTGATACTAAATCTCCACTAGAGAGGGCCTAACACACATTCTAATTTAATTTTAGCAATAAATTAAAATGATACTCTTTGTACTCACATTTTCATGGAACAATTCTTATCTGTTTCTGTCCAGTTAATAAGAGAAATTACACTGAATCAGTCTTCCCATACCAGAAAACTGGGCCAAACTGAAGAGAGCTGATACCTTATACAGGCAATGTCTCTTTTCTATTTTTGTAAACCAATGTTGTGACAACCCAGACTTTACTCAAACAGAGGATTGGGATATATGTATGTATGTAAAATCTATCTACTTAAAAGATAATTCAAAATGGTAACAAAAGTTACTAGGTATCTAAATAAATTTGAATAAATAATCTGAAAAAAAAAAAGCTGTATAAGCCCTTTTTGGAGAAAATTGTTTTAAAAAAATTAAAGGACCAAAAGAAAGACCTTATTAAATAGTGAGATATATCATATCCTGGATGAAATAATCCAGTATAAAAAGATGTCTGTTCTTCTTGTGCTAGCCATAACAGGTAATACAATCAATTCCGATAAAATAGTAAATGCAATTCATCAAGGAATTTGACAAACTCATTTTAAAACTTGTGTAGAAGAAGAAAAGTACGGGAATAACTAAGATCATTTTGAACAAGTAAGAGAAAGATGACTTGACTGTCAATTATTAAGATTCATGAGAAAGATATAATAATTAAGATAATTTCTTTTAAAACTGTGTAGTAGTGGTGACTAAATAAATAAATAGAATAAAACAGAAGGAAACAAAATCATGCATGGGACTTTGATATGAGAAAAAATAAGGATTTGAAAATTTGGGGGGCAGGGTGTATTAGGATATTTGGTTTTCTATATGGAAAAAATTAATCTAAAATTCATATCATAAAATGTAACAAAACACTAGCTTGGAAAAAAGTAAACCTATAAGAGTATAGCTTATTATCTTTATTATCTCAGAATATAGAGTAATGTTTGAATAAGGAGATGAAAGAAAACGTAAAATCTTAAACAAGTTATTATTATAAGTAATAGATTGACAGGTTGAATTGCATCATAATTAAAAGCTTCTCTACAAATAAGACACTGCAGTAGGTAAGTTCTGAAATGGTCCCCTAATATCCATTTTTCTTGGTGTTCATCACTTTGGGTAATCCCCTGGAGTAGCTTGCTTCTTTTTTTTTTTTTTTTTTAATTTTATTTATTTTTTTATATAGCAAGTTCTTATTAGTTATCCATTTTATACATATTAGTGTATATATGTCAATCCCAATCTCCCAATTCATCACACCACCTCCCCCAACCACTTTCCCCCCTTGGTGTCCATACGTTTATTCTCTACATCTGTGTCTCTATTTCTGCCCTGCAAACCGGTTCATCTGTACCGTTTTTCTACGTTTCACATATATGCGTTAATATATGATCTTTGTTTTTCTCTTTTTGACTTACTTAACTCTGTATGACAGTCTCTAGATCCATCCACGTCTCTACAATGACCCAATTTCGTTCCTTTTTATGGCTGAGTAATATTGCATTGTATATATGTACCACATCTTCTTTATCCATTCATCTGTCAATGGGCATTTAGGTTGCTTCCATGACCTGGTTATTGTAAATAGAGCTGCAATGAACATTGTGGTACATGACTTATTTTGAATTATGGTTTTCTCTGGGTATATGCCCAGTAGTGGGATTGCTGGGTCATGTGGTAATTCTATTTTTAGTTTTTTAAGGAACCTCCATACTGTTCTGGAGTAGCTTGCTTCTAACAAATCGTAATGCCCAACATCCAGGGCAAGTCATTTCTGTGATTAGATTACACATGTTCTGACTACTATCTTGCCAGTACTTTCTCTCCCTTGCTTGCTTTGATGAAGCAAGTTGCCATGTTGCTTTTTCAACAGCCAGCAAAGAAGTGAGTCCCTTATTCCAGCCCAGAGGGAACTGAATACTGCCAAAAACCATGTCAATGTGCTGATCCTTCTTCAGCTGGCCCTTCAGATGAGACCCAGGCCCTGCATGACACCTCAATTGTAGCTTTGTAAGAAGCTCTGCAGCCGAGAGCTCAGTTAAGCCACGTCTAGGTTCCTGACCCACAGAAACTGTAAGATAATACACACATGTTGTTTTAATCCACTAAGTTTGTGGTAATTTGTTTCACAGTGATAGATAGCTAATACAGATACCATGAACAAATAGACATGGCCAGAGTGAGACAAGACATTACAACACATATAATAGTCAAAGCCTTAGTATTTAGAAAGGGTAGTACATAAGAAAGTCATACCAATTAACATAAAAAGGATCACTCAAAAGGGGCAAAAGAAATGATCAAGTAATTCATGGAACAGAAACCTGCATTGACAATACACAGATGAAATAATGGTTATTTTCACTAACATTCAGGGAAATGAAACTTAAAGAACAAGTAATATCTTATACCTATTTGACTGACACAAACTTTAAAAATTTGATAAAGTCTAGTATGGCCTATGGAAATGAGAATTCATACGCACTGCTGGTAAAAGTGTAAGTTATCACAACTGCTCTGAAAATCACCATTTGGTAAAAATTAAAAGATGCATAACTAAGACCCAGAATTTTCATTTCTAGGTAAATTCTCAAGAAGATATGAACAAAGGTACATATTTTGGTATGTTTTGCAGTCATGAAAAATAAGAAACAGCCTAAATGTCCATCAGTAGTCAAATGTTATAGTCATGCTTTGAAATTATATACAGCAGTTAAATGAATGAATGAGATCTATAATATTTAGATAAATTTCAAAAAAGAACACTGAGGAAAATACCAAGTTGAAAGGCATAATACACAATATGATATTATTTATGTAATTTATTAATGATATTTTAAAACACCATTCAAAAATAAAATGCATTAAATCATATTATAATATATAATACTACTAATTATTATTATTCTTTTAAAAACTGACCAAATATACACTAAATTCATGATAGCTATCATCTTGGGAAAGGAGAGAGAAAAGTGATTCCAGAAGAAACCAAATTTTATTATTTTATTTTTATGCATATTTTTGATATTTTACTTCTTTAAACAAATTATTATTTATACAAAATGTAAGCATGTTTAAATGTGGGGTGATGGGTGCAAAGATGTTTGTTGTCCTTGTATTTTTTAGTATAATTTTCCAAAATAAAAAAGTATTAAAAATAAAAATGATCATGTGTGGCAATTGTTTCCTCAATGTATGAGGGTTGCAGAAGAGAGAAATTGAGAGATTTTCAGAAAACTGCCTAAATTAATATATGACAACATTTCTGACTGTTGTCAGTAAAAATGTCTGTGAGGAAATCTCCTTGCTTAGAAGTCTTATCACATGTCACATGTCAGGCTGGAAAGGTGGTATTATGAGTATTGGCTATTTTAACACTAATTAATGAATTAATGTTAATTATTTTAACATTAAAGTTATTTTAACATTAATTTAGCAGTCGTTTTGTTCACATGTAAATATAGACTCAAAGACAAATAATCCTCACTATCAGCTTTCTTTATTTAACTCATAACTTCATAGTTCATTGTTGTAATCTGATTGCATGCTATATCCCTTACTCCTGGTTAACAAACCACTCCAACTCTTAGTGGTTTAAAACAATAACCACTTGTTATTTCGTATGGGTGTAGAGCTTAGCTTAATGGTTCTGCTGATCTTGGCCAGGGTCACCCTTGTGTCTGATGTCAACTTCTGGGTTGGCTGAGTACTGGATGATGTAACATGACTTCAGTGGGACAGATCAGGTACAGCCACATGTCTCATCCTCCCCAGTTTAATCCACACATGTTCTTGTGGTGGCAGGGGTCCAAGGAAGTGAAAATACCCAAGTGCAGAGCTTGGGTCAATAACTACCTGTCCAAAGCCAAAATCAATGCAAGCATGCACTACCACAGTATGTAGATGCCAGGAAGTGTGAAAAATTCAGGACGTTAGCAGAACTCATCTACCATACATACTTACAAAAACTCATGGTTTTTCTTGTAGGCTTTTAATAAAATTTACTAAATTGGGCAACTTTAAAAACCATCTTATTATTATTAAATTGGTGACTACAAATAACATTCTTTATTCAGTCACCGGACTGTTACGTTTTATTCCCCACTGTCAACAATAGAAGTTCTGAAGTGAGTTTACTTTCCCTTCACAATTCCAGTCCACTCCATTGAGACCAGGAATCTATGGTGCTCATAAATATAAAAAGAGAGAGAGCAGTCCTGTCCATTTTGGCCTTACAGTGTTGGAGGAGTGCTGGCTGCCAGTAGAAGTTCCATCCTCTAATTTTGAAGCAACCATCGGTGGTAGGGTGACACTGGTGCTAGATTTTCCTCAAGATTGAATTCACATCATGATGGGAGGGTTGGTGTTCTTTTAGCTCCTTACTCAAAAGTTTTCTCCAGGTGCCATTAGATTCAGAGTGTTGGAGAGAGACTTGCTGTTGGATGTTCTTTGATGAAGACTCTAGGAGTGACTAAGTCTTTAGTGATACTCTTGTGCAGACGGATGTCACATAGGCAGGTGAGATGCTATCCACACTAGTAAAAGGATCCTTGATGGTTGGGGAGGAGCCCTGTTCTGCTGCGACCATCAAAGTCCATAGCTGGATCCATTGAGAAGAGACATAAGTTCTGGCTATGAGGATTCTTGGTGACCACCCCTTTCAGTTCATGCACAGTGACCTCTCTGGCTTAAGGAAGGGCTAGTGTTGCTGTTTAAAGAACTCTTAGCCTAGACTCTTCCTACACTGATCACTTGCTAAACTCAAACATTGGAGCTGACCCGTGAATCCATTTCTCTTCAGACTTGTAACTTTATTTCAACTTATCTGTAGCCCTCCCCTGCTACTGGGTCTTAGTGGCTGTCACCTTGGTTCAGCCTTCTGATTCTCTCTGATTGGAACCTCACTTAGCATAAAACGTCTGGATTCCTTCCTCCAGGAGACCTGTACCTTATACAAATTGGTTTGCCTCTTCCGTCTTCAATTTGCTCTGATAATCAAGCAATTCCCTTCTTGAAGCACCTTCCTTTGACTGAGCATTGCAAATTTGCCTCAGTGATGAGTATTTAAAACACACTTTTCAAAAACCACTTTTATCAGTCCAGGCATTGGATTGGCAGAGAAAACCAAGTTGCATGCTCTCTGAAGCTTAGGTGGATAGACTTTAGAGGGCTGAAAGGGCTTGATTCAATCTCCAAAGTTAGCCCCCTTGTAGGTGTAGGCCCACATTCCCACATATAAATCTCAGTTTATACCATATTCTCTAAAAATCATGGCACATAATAATACACACATGTACATAATAATACACATATGTGCATACATGTGAACAATGCATATTCAGCATTAATGCATCATGAATATCCGTTTGCTCAGTACCCACCTCGTGCCAGACACAGTGCCAAGTACCAGGACAGAAAGACAAAAATGATATTACTGTTGTTATGGAACTCATGTACAATTTTTAGGCTGGAAAAGCTGTAGAAAAAAATATGAGATTTTTGCCATGAGCATATTTTTTCTAATTTTACACAAATATAAACACCCATTGTTCATTATCAGAGGAGCTTAGAGTAAGAACATGGATAATTTGTGTGCAACTCACAAAACAAACTCAGTTTGTAGGCCTGCAAGGATTCTTTAAATGAGTTTCAGGACAGAATTTATCAGAAGCAAGCCTCTTGCACACTTGGAAGAGATAACCAAGGTTAGTCAGCTCCTGGTTTTTTCATTTGATATAACTCAGATATCTGATTTTGCCAAAGTTATAAATAGCCAACAGGCCTTTGAAACACATTTTCTTTATCATGAAGTGTAAGTTTTATATCTCCTACTTTGGTAAATTTTATAAATGCCAACTAGAAGCAGCCATTCTGGAGAAAAGTCATGGACCCAAGTAACTTTTTCTTCCCACTCACTTGAGTAACCCTTGATATATGGAAAAAAAATCCATTATCATTATTTTAAAAGACTGAAGCAGCATTATATTTAAAAGCATATACAAACACTTTAGAAAGCATGAGACACTACAAAAGAATGCAAACCATAAAGCAGAATCAGTTCTCAATGTTTAAGGAATTGATTTCAACCTGTAAGGAATTGGGAACTGGTACAAACTGGTCCCCAGTAATTGATAATGCACTTGGCAAAAATTACTTTAAAAAAATAAAAAGAAACAAAGGCAGAGATCAGCCATTCATGGACAACTTTATATTGTCAAAAAGAGCACCTTCAGGATGCTTACTAGTAGATCTGGCCTACATTTTTAGAGGGGTTTTGAACACATGGTTTGATATTTCACATTAAAAGTCTTTAAAAATGAATATGGTAATTTTCTGAAATGAAAATTTTGTTTTGTCTTTATATGTTTATTCCAGCAAGCAATAGGAAAATTGGGAATTAAATCATTATTCAGAATGAATTTTTGTCATTGAAAAGACATTCCTTTATTATACAAAGATTCTAAAAATAGAATTTCAATCGAAAGGATGGCATTCTAAGTCCATTTATGAAAAATGGTTACTTTTTCAGAAATGACTTAGTTAGTTATGACTAGTTAGTTCCTGGGCAATTTGTGCTCTGCTGGAGGACTTTGGTCATGAACTCTTTTGACTCTCAGAGAGGTCCAGCAGCTGCGTTCTCACGTCTGTCCAGCCCTAGGAAATCACTGACTACAGTCAGAGCATGAGCAGACAGTTATCAAAGACCTGAGACACTGAGGGAGAAAAAATTCTGATGTCATAAGCATCTCCATCTTTCCCGCTTTCTGGAAAATCCTGTCTGATCTCCCATAGGCAGGCCTGGAGGGAACTGAGTAATAGGGATTTAAAATCTTGTTTAGTAGAATGCTTTCAAGTAATAATTCATTTATATCCCCCCAAGGCTTTTAAATTAATTTATTTTTATTTTATGGATTAATACATGGATTCTCTTGCCAAATTTTGTGTTTAAAATAGCAAATAAAATGGAAGCGCTTTGAATAGTCACCAATACCAACCCTTCCACCATGTATGTATTCTTTCATCGCTTTTTTGATGTGTATATGCAGGTTTGTGAGGGTGTGTGGATGCATTCAGATGTTTATAAGAATATAGAACACAAGTGCAGTTGAACATATTTTACATATATTGGACATTTGCATTTCCTCCTCTATGAATTTCCTACTGGAAATTCAAAGGAAGACCTTATAGAAATGTAAATATATAGGGATTTTTGATATATGAATAGTTTCACATGCTTTTATCACTGTACGGGTCACTTAGAAATGTTTCAGAGATCTTTCCTTGTAGAACATAAGGAATTATTAATTGCTTTTTAACTGCTGTGTATAGTTATTCCAGAGGAGAGATTGGAAAGGTTTTATTTAACCGTTTCCTTGTATGTGCCTCTCTCCAGACTTGTCAGGTTTTTCCAGCATAACCAGAAGCAGAATTTTTAAGTCCAAGGGGTACATAGTTTAATTTTTAAGAAATTGTGCCAAATTATCCTCCAAAAAGACCATGCCAAATTATTCTCACTAATCATGCATGAAAGTTAATGTATCTCCTACCCTTGTCAATAGGGTATTAACAAACGTTTTTATTTTTGCCAAGCCGGCACAAATCATTGCATTAAATTTGTTTGAATTTTTAGTTCCCTGGGTAACAAGTGCAGTTGAACATATTTTCCGTATGGTTACTGGCCAGCTGTATTCATTCCCTCCTTCTCAATTTTCTATTTTTGACGTTCAAAGAGGAAATGTAATAAATTTGTTGAAGTTTATTATGGTATTATGTTTATCTATCTTTTAGCTATATTTTGTGAAAGTACTTTCTTGTTGAATTGAAAAAGTCATTTATATATCCTGGATATCTTTTTTTATATAAATTTATTTATTTGTTTTTATTTTTGGCTGCGTTGAGTATTCGTTGCTGCGCATGCGCTAGTTGAGGCAAGCGGGAGCTACTCTTCATTGAGGTGCAAGGTCTTCTCATTGTCGTGGCTTCTCTTGTTGCGGAGCACGGGGTCTAGGCACGCAGGCTACAGTAGTTGTGGCACTCGGGCTCAGTAGTTGTGGTTCGCGGGCTCTAGAGTGCAGGCTCAGTAGTTGTGGCGCATGGGCTTAGTTGCTCTGCAGCATGTGGGATCTTCCCAGGCTAGGGATCGAACCCATGTCCCCTGAAATGGCAGGCAGATTCTTAACCACTGCGCCACCAGGGAAGCCCTGGATATCTATTTAATTTGTGTGATAAATCGTTTCCCCTATTTTCTGACTTGTATTTTAAATTTAATAATGATATATTTTATAATTATTTTAATAATTAACTTTGAAATTTTATAATTAAAGTTTATCAAACTTTCTCTTTATAGCATTTTCAGGAATTTCCCAAACTCATAAATATATTCTCTCATTTTTGCTAAGGTTTTGTTTATATATTTAGATTTTAACCCATCTGGAAATAATTTTTGTGAGTAGTGGGTGGGAGGTAGGGTTCAAATTTTATTTTTTCCAGAGGGAAAATCTATTGTCCCAATCATTTAGTGAATACTTCATTTCCTCACTGATGGGAGATGCCACCTAATTAATACATGAAATTCTCACAGATATAAATGTATTCTTGACCCCCTCGTTTGTCACATCTCAATTTTTAAAATTATAACACAAATGTCAGGAATTTAACTATTATTGGCAACAATTAATCATGATCTTCATTCATTTAACAGAGTTTATTGAGTGCCTATTATTTGCCAGTCACACTATTCTAAGCCCTGGGAGAAAGCAGTGAATGAAACAGGCCAAATCCTTGCACTCATGGCTGTTGTGTTCTGTATGGGCCAGGTGTGCCAGAGGGCACCACACAACCAACGCATGATGATACAGCAGATCTGCAAGATGTCAAGCTTAAAAATTGTTGACCTCCTCTTAGGTAGTGTTAAAGAATATAGATCCATTATAGCTACACCAAAGTCTACGTAAGATACTTTTTGTTTGTTTTGTTTTGTTTTGTTTGCTTGTTTTAACGAGCCCACATCTAAACTTCACTTCAGGAACAATCAACGTGCAAAACTCTAAAACTACAGAAAAAGCATATGGCAGGTTCTTTTCCCCAAAACAATTTAAACTATATCTGGAGAAATGAGACATAAACAAGAAAAATGATATAACATGAATAGGTAAAAGCAATAATAAATGAAGGGCTTCAAGATAGCACAGCATTACTTTTCAAATTAATAGGATAAACCATAAAAATCACACCAGTTTGAGGAACCAGATTAATGTGCTCTGGAAAGATTGAGCTAGACGCTGAACTCTGACGTAACTATGAAAATGCAAGTACGTGGACACAAGTGGCATGGCATTCTTGATCGGGGGAGTTCCTCAATTCCTTGTGTCAGTTTTATTGAAATGGAAAAAATGTGTCATTAGAGAACAGGCTGAAAAAAGCAGTAAAGAGAGAGAACTTTAAATAGCTAAGAAGTGTTGGTTATATGTTATACGTATCAAGGGAAACCAAAAGAAAACTTTTAAGCAGAAGGAGGACTTGATCACCTTGGGTTTCATAGAACTGACATGCCTGGAAATCTTGAAGGCAGGACAGTCTGACACCTGTTAAGTTAAGCCTGTCTTAACTTCTACTTTCCTTTGAGAGTCCCTTCTTCTCCCCAATGTGCTCTGTGTCATTGGGCCAACCTTCTCTACTGCCATAGTGTCCTTTCATATTTTGGACCCTCGAGAAATACTAACTATTCTTCTCTACTTTTCAACCCTAAAGAAAAACTAAATGGCCTCTGCCACAGGTATAATGAATCTGAAGACGATCTATATCCTGGATTCTCACATCTGCTCCTGAAAGTAACGCTCCATGAAATACATGTGCATTTCACATAATTTGGGGATCAGGAGATGGGAAACCCTTTCCTAGAAAGCATGTGACAATTTCAGCTTCTGGGGCAGCCTGGGAAGAGAGATACTTTCATCTCAGGGGAGTTTCAGGTCCTGTAGGAGCCTCTAAAATGGCTCCCAATGACTTCTCGCTCTGGGATTTCATGCCCAATGTAATCACTTTTTTGAATGTAGGCTGGACTCATGACTTGCCTCCAGCAAACCAGATATGGCAAAAGTGATGGGATATCACTTCTGAGGTTAAATTACAAAAGATTGTTTCAACTTGCTTGTCCACTCTGGCTTTTTCTCTCTTGCTCACTTTAATGAAGAACTCAAGGAGGACTCAGCCCAACAACCTGTGGGGAACAGAATCCTATCAGCAACAATACGAGCAAATTTTCCCTCAGGGGAGCCCTGACTAATAACATGATTGCAGCCTTGTGAGAAATCTTGAGACAGAAGACCCAGTTAAGCCACACACAGAATCTTTTTTTTTTTTTTTTATGGGTGTTGAATTTTGTCAAAAGCTTTTTCTGCATCTATTGAGATGATCATATGGTTTTTATTCTTCAATTTGTTAATATGGTGTATCACATTGATTGATTTGCGTATATTGAAGAATCCTTGCATCCCTGGGATAAATCCCACTTGATCGTGGTGTATGATCCTTTTAATGTGTTGTTGGATTCTGTTTGCTAGTATTTTGTTGAGGATTTTTGCATCTATATTCATCAGTGATATTGGTCTGTAATTTTCTTTTTTTGTAGTGTCTTTGTCTGGTTTTGGTATCAGGGTGATGGTGGCCTCATAGAATGAGTTTGGGAGTGTTCCTTCCTCTGCAATTTTTTGGAAGAGTTTGAGAAGAATAGGTGTTAGCTCTTCTCTAAATGTTTGATAGAATTCACCTGTGAAGCCATCTGGTCCTGGACTTTTGTTTGTTGGAAGATTTTTAATCACAGTTTCAATTTCATTACTTGTGATTGGTCTGTTCATATTTTCTGTTTCTTCCTGGTTCAGTCTTGGAAGGTTATACCTTTCTAAGAATTTGTCCATTTCTTCCAGGTTGTCCATTTTATTGGCATACAGTTGCTTGTAGTAGTCTCTTAGGATGCTTTGTATTTCTGCGGTGTCTGTTGTAACTTCTCCTTTTTCATTTCTGATTTTATTGATTTGAGTCCTCTCCCTCTTTTTCTTGATGAGTCTGGCTAATGGCTTATCAATTTTGTTTATCTTCTCAAAGAACCAACTTTTAGTTTTATTGATCTTTGCTATTGTTTTCTTTGTTTCTATTTCATTTATTTCTGCTCTGATCTTTATGATTTCTTTCCTTCTGCTAACTTTGGGTTTTGTTTGTTCTTCTTTCTCTAGTTTCTTTAGGTGTAAGGTTAGATTGTTTACTTGAGATTTTTCTTGTTTCTTTAGGTAGGCTTGTATAGCTATAAACTTCCCTCTTAGAACTGCTTTTGCTGCATCCCATAGGTTTTGGGTCGTCGTGTTTTCATTGTCATTTGTCTCTAGGTATTTTTTGATTTCCTCTTTGATTTCTTCAGAGATCTCTTGGTTATTTAGTAACGTATTGTTTAGCCTCCATGTGTTTGTCTTTTTTACGTTTTTTTCCCTGTAATTCATTTCTAATCTCATTGCGTTGTGGTCAGAAAAGATGCTTGATATGATTTCAATTTTCTTAAATTTACTAAGGCTTGATTTGTGACCCAAGATGTGATCTATCCTGGAGAATGTTCCATGCGCACTTGAGAAGAACGTGTAATCTGCTGTTTTTGGATGGAATGTCCTATATATATCAATTAAATCTAACTGGTCTATTGTGTCATTTAAAGCTTCTGTTTCCTTATTTATTTTCATTTTGGATGATCTGTCCATTGGTGTAAGTGAAGTGTTAAAGTCCCCCACTATTATTGTGTTACTGTCGATTTCCTCTTTTATAGCTGTTAGCAGTTGCCTTATGTATTGAGGTGCTCCTATGTTGGGTGCATATATATTTATAATTGTTATATCTTCTTCTTGGATTGATCCCTGGATCATTATGTAGTGTCCTTCCTTGTCTCTTGTAACATTCTTTATTTTAAAGTCTATTTTATCTGATATGAGTATAGCTACTCCAGCTTTCTTTTGATTTCCATTTGCATGGAATATCTTTTTCCATCCCCTCACTTTCAGTCTGTATGTGTCCCTAGGTCTAAAGTGGGTCTCTTGTAGACAGCATATATATGGGTCTTGTTTTTGTATCCATTCAGCCAGTCTATGTCTTTTGGTTGGGGCATTTAATCCATTCACGTTTAAGGTAATTATCGATATGTATGTTCCTATGACCATTTTCTTAATTGTTTTGGGTTTGTTTTTGTAGGTCCTTTTCTTCTCTTGTGTTTCCCACTTAGAGAAGTTCCTTTAGCATTTGTTGTAGAGCTGGTTTGGTGGTGCTGAATTCTCTTAGCTTTTGCTTGTCTCTAAAGCTTTTGATTTCTCCATCAAATCTAAATGAGATCCTTGCCGGGTAGAGTAATCTTGGTTGTGGGTTCTTCCCTTTCATCACTTTAAGTATATCATGCCACTCCCTTCTGGCTTGCAGAGTTTCTGCTGAGAAATCAGCTGTTAACCTTATGGGAGTTCCCTTGTATGTCATTTGTCGTTTTTCCCTTGCTGCTTTCAATAATTTTTCTTTGTCTTTAATTTTTGCCACTTTGATTACTATGTGTCTCGGTGTGTTTCTCCTTGGGTTTATTCTGTATGGGACTCTCTGCCCTTCCTGGACTTGGGTGGCTATTTCCTTTCCCATGTTAGGGAAGTTTTCGACTATAATCTCTTCAAATATTTTCTCTGGTCCTTTCTCTCTCTCTTCTCCTTCTGGGACCCCTATAATGCGAATGTTGTTGCGTTTAATGTTGTCCCAGAGGTCTCTTAGGCTGTCCTCATTTCTTTTCATTCTTTTTTCTTTAGTCTGTTCTGCAGCAGTGAATTCCACCATTCTGTCTTCCAGGTCACTTATCCGTTCTTCTGCCTCAGTTATTCTGCTATTGATTCCTTCTAGTGTAGTTTTCATTTCAGTTATTGTATTGGTCATCTCTATTTGTTTGTTCTTTAATTCTTCTAGGTCTTTGTTAATCATTTCTTGCATCTTCTCAATCTTTGCCTCCATTCTTATTCCGAGGTCCTGGATCATCTTCACTATCATTATTCTGAATTCTTTTTCTGGAAGGTTGCCTATCTCCACTTCATTTAGTTGTTTTTCTGGGTTTTTTTCTTGTTCCTTCATCTGGGACATAGCCCTCTGCCTTTTCATCTTGTCTATCTTTCTGTAACTGTGGTTTTTGGTCCACAGGCTGCAGGATTGTAGTTTTTCTTGCTTCTGCTGACTGCCCTCTGGTGGTTGAGGCTATCTAAGAGGCTTGATGGGAGGCTCTGGTGGTGGGTAGAGCTGACTGTTGCTGTGACGGTCCACACACAGATTCTTGATCCACAGAATCTGTAAGATAATAAATGTTTATTGCCTTAAGCCTTATTGCCTAAATTTTGGATAATTTGTTATGCAGCATAGATAACCAACACAGGCCACCTAATGACAGAAAATTCCATGGGTATTGTAAGCAATCCAGACTCTTGGGATAGGAAGAGACTATAAAATCAACTAGCTCCATGCCCAGTTAGATGTTTGAGACTCTCATAAAATTCCTGCTAATGATGCTCAAGGCATACTTGAACACCTCCCCTCTTCTGAACATTTTAATATAATTTTCAATTGGGTTTGGAAATTCCCCTGTAATAGTCACTTGATAATGATAAAATTTCTTATCTCTGTGATCAACTGTCATTAATGTTGATTTCTCATTTGGGATAGGAAAATTATATTATTGATTAAGAGAGATAGAAAAGAAAAAGCATGTTATTTAGGAGAAGGTCTAATGCATGTCTGGTCTAATGAGTCTTTCTGTAGTCACATTTCCTGTGTAAAACATGTCATCTCCAGAAAATGGAAATGGAAAATGGCAACATAATAGTGCTCTAAAAACATGATAAAGAGTGAAAAATGAATTATCACCAGAGTTGTAATAATACCCATAACTATTTTTTCAAAAGATAAAACACATGTGACAAATGTGCCTAGATGTAATGACTTGGCTTCTTTAGGAAGAAAACCTGTACAGTAATAATCCAGATCATACAATTACCCTATGTACTAGTCGTCAGTAATAACAAGCATAGGACAGCTGCAGTGCATCTTGAAATCCCACAGCATTTCCCAACTGCATTACTAACAATTTGAAGTCATACATCCAAATGTGGTGAAGCAATTCATTCAATAGCAGCTGGGAAAGATTGGTCAGCTTAAATAGACTCTAAAGATAATTTAACTGGCGAGGACACTTGAAAGAAGGCCACATTGTTGGGTGATTTATGTAGCTGAGGCTATTGAGAGCCTGCTTTTACTCCCTTGTGACTCAACCCTACACTAGGAAGGCTACTTAGTGCAAACACCTGCTGCTCTCTGCCTGTGAGCTTTCATTTTGGCTCATGCTCTTGGCAAACCAGAAATGCCAGAGGGAGGATAATGTTCTGGATGCAAGGTCCAACCAATGTTGGAGCAGAGGTTAGAAGACAGATACACAATCTCCCTTGCTGCTCTGTTGGCATAACTCTAATGCATGGTCTACACTGTCTCCCAGAATTCCCCAGCTGCACTGAAGCAGCAATTACCCATGGTGGTAACTTGCTTGATGATGTAAACTTCATTGCCTGATTTCCCTTCCGTGGTGTCAGTTTCCTACTCCACTACCAGTGTTTCCTGAGATAACATGTAATAACAATCAGCGTTCATGGGGCTACCCAAATAAATTATTTGGACTCAAATCCATGTCTCAGGTTCAGTTGCTGGTTGGGTTCAGATCACGTCTCAGGAACCCAACCTAAGACATCTAACTTAGCAGCTGTACATTTAAATCAGGTATTATATTCTGAAAGAATTGGGGGAAGTTTTATACACACGGAAATGCTTAACAATAGAGCACATAAAGAGCAGTAAATTTCCTTGATTTCGGAGCCAAAACCAGACTTGGGATGTCACCTTAATGTATTTGTGAATTTTTGTTACAATTTCTCTTTCCTATCTTTAATTTTGAAGTGATGCCAGAGGCAATGTGCTTTTTTTTAAAAACACTTTTATTAGAGTATAATTACTTTACAATGTTGTGTTAGTTTCTGCTTTATAACAAAGTGAATCAGCTATGCATATACATATATCCCCATATCTCCTTCCTCTTGCGTCTCCCTCCCACCCTCCCTATCCCACGCCTCTAGGTGGTCACAAAGCACCGAGCTGATCTCCCTGTGCTATGTGGCTGCTTCCCCCTAGCTATCTATATTACATTTGGTAGTATATATGAGTACATGCCCCTCTCTCACTTTGTCCCAGCTTACCCTTCCCCCTCCCCATGTCCTCAAGTCCATTCTCTATGTCTGTGTCTTTATTCATGTCCTGCCTGTAGGTTCTTCAGAACCTTTTTTTTTTTTAGATTCCATATATATGTGTTACATACGGTATTTAGTTTTCTCCTTCTGACTTACTTCACTCTGTATGACAGTCTCTAGGTCCATCCACCTCACTACAAATAACTCAATTTCGTTTCTTTTTATGGCTGAGTAATATTCCAATGTATATATGTGCCACATCTTCTTTATCCATTCATCTGTCGATGGACACTTAGGTTGCTTCCATGTCCTGGCTATTCTAAATAGAGCTGCAATGAACATTGTGGTACGTGACTCTTTTTGAATTATGGTTTTCTCAGGGTATATGCCCTGTAGTGGGATTGCTGGGTCGTATGGTGGTTCTATTTTTAGTTTTTTAAGGAACCTCCATACTGTTCTCCATAGTGGCTGTATCAATTTACATTCCCACCAACAGTGCAAGAGTGTTCCCTTTTCTCCACACCCTCTCCAGCATTTATTGTTTCTAGATTTTTTTGATGATGGCCATTCTGACTGGTGTGAGGTGATACCTTATTGTAGATTTGATTTGCATTTCTCTAATGATTAGTGATGTTGAGCATCCTTTCATGTGTTTGTTGGCAATCTGTATATCTTCTTTGGAGAAATGTCTATTTAGGTCTTCTGCCCATTTTTGGGTTGGGTTGTTTGTTTTTTTGATATTGAGCTGCATGAGCTGCTTGTAAATTTTGGATATTAATCCTTTGTCAATTGCTTAATTTGCAAATATTTTCTCCTATTCTAAGGGTTATCTTTTCATCTTGTTTATGGTTTCCTTTGCTGTGTAAAATCTTTTAAGTTTCATTAGGTCCCATTTGTTTATTTTTGTTCTTATTTCCGTATCTCTAGGAGGTGGGTCAAAAAGTATCTTGCTGTGATTTATGTCATAGAGTGTTCTGCCTATGTTTTCCTCTAAGAGTTTTATAATGTCTGGCCTTACATTTAGGTCTTTAATCCATTCTGAGTTTATTTTTGTGTATGGTGTTAAGTGTTCTAACTTCACTCTTTTACATTTAGCTGTCCAGTTTCCCCAGCACCACGTATTGAAGAGGCTGTCGTATCTCCATTGTATATACTTGCCTCCTTTGTCAAAAGTAAGATGACCATATGTGCATGGGTTTATCTCTGGGCTTTCTATCCTGTTCCATTGATCTATATTTCTGTTTTTGTGCCAGTACCATACTGTCTTGATGGCCATAACTTTGTAGTATAGTCCAATATCCGGAAGCCTGATTCCTCCAGCTCTATTTTTCCTTCTCAAGACTGCTTTGGCTATTCGGGGTCTTTAGTGTTTCCATACAAATTGTCACTTTTTTCTAGATATTCTTTGATTTCCTCTTTGATTTCTTCAGTGATCTCTTGGTTATTTAGTAGTGTATTGTTTAGCTTCCATGTATTTGTATTTTTTACAGATTTTTTCCTGTAATTGATATCTAGTCATTGTATTGTGGTCAGAAAAGATACTTGATACGATTTTAATTTTCTTAAATTTACCAAGGTTTGATTTGTGACCCAAGATATAATCTATCCTGGAGAATGTTCCATGAGCACTTGATAAGAAAGTGTATTCTGTTGTTTTTCGATGGAATGTCCTATAAATATCAATTAAGTCCATCTTGTTTAATGTATCATTTAAAGCTTGTGTTTTCTTATTTATTTTCATTTTTGATGATCTGTCCATTTGTAAAAGTGGGGTGTTAAAGTCCCCTACTATGATTGTATTACTGTCGATTTCCCCTTTTATGGATGTTAACATTTGCCTTATGTATTGAGGTGCTCCTATGTTGGGTACATAAATATCTACAATTGTTATATCTTCTTCTTGGATTGATCCCTTGATCATTATGTAGTGTCCTTCTTTGCCTCTTGTAATAGTCTTTATTTTAAAGTCTATTTTGTCTAATATGAGAATTGCTACTCCAGCTTTCTTTTGATTTCCATTTGCATGGAATATCTTTTTCCATCCCCTCACTTTCAGTCTGTATGTGTCCCTAGGTCTGAAGTGGGTCAGACCTATATATGCTTGTAGACAGCATATATATGGGTCTTGTTTTTGTATGCATTCAGCGAGCCTGTGTCTTTTGGTGGGAGCATTTAATCCATTTACATTTAAGGTAATTATCAATATGTATGTTCCTATTACCATTTTCTTAATTGTTTTGGGCTTGTTATTGTAGGTCTTTTCCTTTTCTTTTGTTTCCTGCCTAGAGAAGTTCCTTCAGCATTTGTTGTAAAGCTGGTTTAGTGTTGCTGAATTCTCTTCGCTTTTGCTTGTCTGTTAAGGTTTTAATTTCTCTGTCAAATCTGAATGAGATCCTTGCTGGGTAGAGTCATCTTGGTTGTCGGTTTTTCCCTTTCATCACTTTAAATATGTCTTGCCACTCCCTTCTGGCTTGCAGAGTTTCTGCTGAAAGATCAGCCGTTAACCTTATGGGGATTCCCTTCTATGTTATTTGTTGTTCTTCCCTTGCAGCTTTTAATATTTTTTCTTTGTATTTAATTTTTGAGAGTTTGATTAATATGTGTCCTGGTGTGTTTCTCCTTGGATTTATCCTGTAAGGGACTCTCTGCACTTCCTGGACTTGATTGACTATTTCCTTTCCCATATTAGAGAAGTTTTCAACTATATTCTCTTCAAATATTTTTTTCAGTCCCTTTCTTTTTCTCTTCTTCTTCTGGGACCCCTATAATTCGAATGTTGGTGCACTTGATGTTGTCCCAGAGGTCTCTGAGACTGTCCTCAATTCTTTTCATTCTTTTTTTCTTTACTCTGCTCTGCAGTAGTTATTTCCACTATTTTATCTTCCAGGTCACTTATCCGTTCTTCTGCCTCAGTTATTCTGCTATTGATTCCTTCTAGAGAACTTTTAATTTCATTTAATGTGTGTTCATCATTGTTTTTTTGCTCTTTAGTTCTTCTGGTCCTTGTTAAACATGTCTTGTATTTTCTCCATTCTATTTCCAAGCTTTTGCATCATCTTTACTATCATTACTCTGAATTCTTTTTCAGGTAGACTGCCTATTTATTCTTCATTTGTTTAGTCTGATGGGTTTTTACCTTGCTCCTTCATCTGCTGTGTATTTCTCTGTCTTCTCATTTTGCTTAACTTACCGTGTTTGGAGTCTCCTTTTCTTAGGCTGAAGGTTTGTAGTTCCAGTTGTTTTTGGTGTCTGCCCCCAGTGGGTTAGCTTCTTTCATTGGGTTGTGTAGGTTTCCTGGTGGAGGGACTAGTGCCTGTGTTCTGGTGGATGAGGCTGGATGTTGTCTTTCCTGTGGGCAGGACCACATCTGGTGTGTGTTTGGGGTTTCTGTGACCTTATTATGATATTAGGCAGCTTCTCTGCTAATGCGTGGGGTTGTGTTCCTGTCTTGCTAGTTGTTTGGCATAGGGTGTCCAGCACTGTAGCTTGCTGGTCATTGAGTGGAGTGGAGCTGGGTCTTAGCGTTGAGATGGAGACCTCTGGGAGAGCTTTCGCAGTTTGATATTATATGGAGCCAGGAGGTCTTGGTGGGCCAATGTCCTGAGCTCTGCTCTCCCACTTCAGAGGCACAGGCCTGACACCTGGCTGGAGCGTCAAGACCCTGTCAGCCACACGGCTGTTTCTAGTGGCAGTTGAAAATGACAGTGTGTAGGGGAGGTATATCCATAAGTCTCCACAGGAAAGGAGTATCCGAGGCTTGTCCTGGATGCTGCTAGGCGAGGAGACCTCCATACCTGTCTGCCAGAATTTTAAAAGTTTGTATAGAAGCCTTAATGGGTTTCAGTCACTTATTTCGTCCACACGGGGATAATACTTCGTTTGCCAGCACGGTTTCTAAACTTTCATGAAATTGAGGTTGAAATATAGCATTCCTCAATCCAAGAAGACAGTGGATTCACAAAGAAAGATTCACAACACAATAATAACCATAACTTACTGAATACTTACTAAGGGTCAGGAAATGTGCTAAGTACTTTATATATATTTATCCATTCTACGTCTAATTAACCTTAAACTCTAGGTACTGTTCTTATTGTGCTTTTTTTGTTTTTTTGTAACAAATTTACTGTTTACATGAAAACTGCACATATTTACAGTTTACCATATTGTAAGTCTAAATGTTTACACCCATGAAACCATTACCACGATCAAGATATCCAAAACCCCGGACGTTTCTTCATGATTTTTTTACAATCCTTCTCCATTCCTTACCTCTCCTTTTCCTTAGGCAACTGTCACTATACATTAGTTCACATTTCCTTGTATCTTACATAAATGAAATAATACAAAATATAGTCTTTTATTTCTTCCTTCTTTCACTCATGATTATTGGGGGATGCATTCATATCATTGTATATATCTATAATTCATTCATTTTCACTGCTGAACTTATTCCATTATATGAATATCCTACAATATGTTTATACATTCACCTATTGAAAGACTCTAGGGCTCTTTCCAGCTTTTGACTATTACAAATGTGAACATTTATATACAATATCTTATATGCACTTATACTTTCATTTCTCTTGGGTAAATGCTCAAAATTGGAATAACTGGATTGTATGGCAAGTGTATGTGTCACAATTTAAAAAATGGTCATTGTATCATTTTATATTCTGCCAGCAATGTATGAGAATTCCAGTTTTTTCACATCCTCATCAACACTTGGTATGGTTAGACTTTTTATTTTTAGCAATTCTTACAGGTGTGTGGTGCTATCCTAATATAGTTTTAATTTGCATTTCTCTAATGACTAATGATGTTGAGCGTCCTTTCATGTACTTATTTCATGTGTCTCCTGTATATCTTCTTTGGTGAAGTGTCTATTCAAATAATTTGCTCATTTTTATTTGGTAGGGTATTGTCATATTTGGGTTTCACAGTTATTTACTTACTCTACATACAAATCCTTTATCATATATATAATTGGCAAATGTTTTCTCACAGTCTGTGGTTTATCTTTTATTCTCTTAACACTGTGTTTTGAATAGAAAAATTTTTAGTTTTGATAAAGTTCAATTTATAAATGTTTTCATTTAGGGATTATGCTTTAGGCATCTTATCTAAGGACTCATTGCCTGACCTAAGATCATAAAGATTTTCTCCTGTGGTTTCTCCTAGAAGTTTTAAATTTATCATTGAGGTCTATTCATTTTGTGTTTTTTTTTTTTTTTTTTTTGAGTTTTAGAATCTTATTGCCTACTTTCTTTAATTAGAGGAAAGCATCAGTTATTTTATTATATATTTCCTTCCAAATAACTATTAGTATTAGCTTCATTTGTCTTGCTTCATTTGTCTTTGCCTTTCTGGAATGATGACAGTTCAGCCCGTAGTCCTCTCTCTTCTTTGAGCTCAGTGTATGCTAAAAAAAATTTTTTTTTTTTCACACACACACACTGTATTTTATTTTTACAAGAGATAAATAGACTGACACCAAGCATTGTACATGGATGACCACAACAAAAGAAACAATGATTGCAATTACCAAACATGAAACACACTCATGCTATGTCATAATATTGACATTCAGTCCAGTAATCCTCCACTGTAACAGCTCCTTTACTTTGCAGTGAAAATTGATTTGTATATTCTTTGTGTGTTTATTTTTATATATGGATCAAGGTTTATTTTTTTGTTTGAATATCCAATTGAGCCAGTGCCATTTGTTAAAACACTATGTTTTCTTCACTGTTTTGTTTTCTCAGTTTTTCTTAAAATCTGTTGTCAATATATGTATGGGTCTATTTATGGACTTTCCATTCCAATCCATTGATCTATTTGCCTGTCTTAACCCAAACACTAGAGATTCTCTTGATTATTATAGCTTTATGAGTGTTAAAGTAAAGTAGTGTTAGTCCTTCAAGTGTGCTCTTGTTTTTCAAAGTTATTTTGGTTGTTCTAGACCCTTTACATTTCCACATGAATTTTAAAATCACTTTTTCAATCTCTACAAAAAAGCCTGCTGAGTTTTTTTTTTTTTTAATTTTTAATTTTTTGGCCACATAATGCAGCATGCGGGATGTTCTCCAACCAGGGATCGAACCCGCACCCCGGCAGTGGAAGTGCAGAGTCTTAACCACTGGACCACCAAGGAATTCCCACCTGCTGAGATTGTGATTGGGACTGTATTGAAACTATTCATCAAATTAGAAAAAAAAAAATGTTAACAATATTGAGTCTCCTGACCCATGAACATGGGATATCTGTCTTTCCATTTATTTGAGTCTTCTTTAATTTCTCTCAGGAATATATTGTCATTAAAACTATAGTTTCCAGTGATTAGGCCTTCCACGTATTTTATCAGTCTTATCCCTAAGTATTTCATATTTTTGATGCTATTGTAAATGGTGTTATTTAATTTCAATTTATGATTATTCATTTCTAGTATATAAAAATAAAATTAGTTTTTGTACATTGATCTTATATCCTGTATACTTGTTAAACTCATTTAGCTTGAGAAGCTTTTTTGCACATTCCTTTGGATTTTCAATATAGATTATCTGGTGTTCTTTGAATGAAGACAATTTTACTTCTTTCTGTCTAATTTGGATGATTTAAATTTATTTATTTTGCTTTATTCAGTGGATGGAATCTCCAGTACAGTGTTGAAAATAAGTGATGAGAGTGTACATCCTTGTCTTGCTCTTTCACCATTAACTATGATGTTAGCTATAGTTTTGTCATGAATGTACTTTACCAGATTAAGGAACTTCCCTTTCATTCCTAGTTTGCTAAGAATTTATACTGGATTTTATCTAATATAAATTTATGGATGTTATCAGTGCTTTTTCTGCCTCTATAGGGAAGACCATGGGGCTCTTCTTTTTTAGTCTATTAATATGATAAATTATATTGATAGTTTTTTAAATGTTAAACTTGCATTCATGGAATAAACTCTAATTGGTCATGAGGTATTATCTTTTTTATTTATCAAATGATTTGATTTGCTAAAATTTTGTGTAAAATATTTTCATGTGTTTCTGAGACATATTGGTTTTTAGTTTCTTATAATGTTTTTTCTGAATTTTGTACTAGGGTAATTCCACCTCATAGAAAGAATTGGGACATATTCTCTGTATCAATTTTTGAATGTGTTTATATAAAACTGGTATTATTTCTTCCTTAACTGTTTGATAGACTTCACAAGTGAAGCCATTTAGGCCTAGAGTTTTCTTTGTGGGAAAGTTTTTAGCTACAAATTAAATTTCTCTAGGAAATATAGGACTAACCAGCTTATCTGTTTCTTCTTAAAGGAGCTTTAGTAATTTCCTTCTTTCAAATTATTTGTGCATTTAATCTAAGTTGTTGACTTTACTGGCATATAGTTGTTCGTAAAATTTTCTTGTTCTCCTTTTAATATCTGTGGAATCTAGAGTAATATCACCTCTCTCATTACTGATACTTGTAATTTGTGTTTTCTCTCTTGCTTCGTGGGTTGTCTGTCAAGAGATATGTCAATTATAATAACCTTCTCAAAAAACCAACTTTTGGTGTCATTGATTTTTCTCTATTTTTTTCTATCTTCTATTCTATGGATTTCTATCATGATTCATATCATTTCCTTTTTTCTGCATACTTTGGGTTTAATCTGTAATATCTTTTCTAGTTTATTAAGGTGGAAGCTAAGGTCATGATTCAAGACATTTCTTCTTTTGTAAAATACCACTAAATAATGCTTTAGAGGCATCTCACAAATATTGAAATGTTTTGTTTTCATTTTTATTCAGTTGAAAATACTTTCTAATATCTATTTTGATTTCTTCTTTAACTTATGGGTTATTAGTGTGTTATAATTAAATATGTTATAATTAAATATATGTATGTTATAATTAAATATCTGTGGATTTTTCAGAGATATTTTATTTCATTGATTTCTATTTTTATTCCATTGTTGACAGATAGTATAATTTGTGTAATATGAATACATTTTAATTTTCAAGACTTGTATTATGGTCCAGAATATTATCTATCCTGGTAAGTGTTCTATGTGTTATTAAGTCCA
Organism: Eschrichtius robustus; assembly: GCF_028021215.1. NCBI lineage: Eukaryota > Metazoa > Chordata > Mammalia > Artiodactyla > Eschrichtiidae > Eschrichtius > Eschrichtius robustus. The sequence continues at coordinate 37,082,703 of NC_090839.1, forward strand.
AACTCATACTGCTCACCATGCGACAGGCCAATAAATTGAAAGACGAGGTGTTAGGGCAAGGAATAGTAGACTATTGCTCCACAAAACCATCTTACCCGAGTTAGAATTCAGACTTCTTTTATACTAAAGGGGGAGATAGTGATGGATCCAAAAAAATATTGCTATAGGACAAAGGAAATAAAAGCAAAAATAAACAAGTGGGACATAAGTAAACTTAAAAGCTTTTGCACAACAAAGGAAACCATCAACAAAACAAAAAGACAGGAGGGACCTTCAAGATGGTGGAGGAGTAAGACGTGGAGATCACCTTCCTTCCCACAAATACATCAAAAATACATCTACACGTGGAACAACTCCTACAGAACACCTACTGAACGCTGGCAGGAGACCTCAGACTTCCCAAAAGGCAAGAAAATCCCCACGTACTTGGGTAGGGAAAAAGAAAAAAGGAAAAACAGAGACAAAAGAATAGGGATGGGACCTGCTCTTCTGGGAGGGAGCTGTGAAGGAGGAAAAGTTTCCACACCGTAGGAAGCCCCTTCACTGGTGGAGATAGTGGGTGATGGGGGAGAAGCTTAGGAGCCATGGAGGAGAGTGCAACAACAGGGGTGCAGAGGGCAAAGTGGAGAGATTCCCGCACAGAAGATTGGTGCTGACCAGCTCTCACTAGCCAGAGAGGCTTGTTTGCTCACCCATCGGCCAGGAAGGGAGGGAGCTGGGACCGGAGGCTTTGGCTTCGGAGGTCAGATTTCAGGGAGAGGACCAGGTCTGGCTGCGTGAACACAGCCTGAAGGGGGATAGTGCACCACAGCTAGCTGGGAGGGAGTCTGGGAAAATGTCTGGAACTGCCTAAGAGGCAGGAGATCATTGTTTTGGGGTGCACAAGGAGAGGGAATTCAGAGCACCACATAAACGAGTTCCAGAGACCGGCATGACCTGCGGCTACCAGCGTGGACACAAGAGACGGCCATGAAACGCTAAGGCTGCTGCTGCAGCCACCAAGAAGCCTGTGTGCAAGAACAGGTCACTATCCACACCTCCGCTCCCAGGAGGTTGTGCAGCCCGCCACAGGCAGGGTCCTGTGATCCAGGGACAACTTCCCTGGGAGAACACATGATGCGCCTCAGGCTGTTGCAACACCACGCTGGCCTCTGCATCTGCGGGCTCACCCCGCATTCCGTACCCCTCCGTCCCCCAGGCCTGAGTTATCCAGAGCCCCCAATCAGCTGCTACTTTAACCCCGTCCTGTCTGAGCAGGTAAGAGACGCCCTCAGGCGACCTACATGCAGAGGCAGGGCCATATCCAAAGCTGAAAACAGTAACTGTGCTAACAAAGAAGAGAAAGGGAAATTTCCCACAGCAGCCTCAGGAGCAGCAGATTAAATCTCCACAATCAACTTGATGTACCCTGCATTTCTGGAATACCTGAATAGACAATGAATCATCCCAAAATTGAGGTGGTGGACACTGAGAGCAACTGTAGATTTGGGGTTTGCTTTCTACATCTAATTTGTTTCTGGCTTTATGTTTACCTTACTTTAGTATTTAGAGTTTATTATCATTGGTAGATTTTATTGATGTGGTTGCTGTCTCCTTTTTTTTAATATATAGATATATATATAATTTTTTCCATTTTCTTTTTGTGAGTATATATGTGTTTGCTTCTTTGTGTGATTTTTTCTGTATAGCTTTGATTTTACCATTTGTCCTAAGGTTCTGTCTAATTTTTGTTGTTTTATTTTTTAGTTTTTTTAATTTTTAATAATTTTTACTGTAATAACTTTATTTTACTTTACTTTTTCTTTCTTTTTTTCTCTCTTTTTTTCTCCCTTTTCTTCTGAGCCATGTGGCTAAAGGGTCATGGTGCTCCAGCCAGGTGTCAGGCCTGTGCCTCTGAAGTGAGAGAGCCAAGATCAGGACATTGGTCCACCAGAGACTTCACGGCTCCATGTAATATCAAATGACGAAAGCTCTCTCAGAGATCGCCACCTCAATGCTAAGATGCAGCTCCACTCAACGACCAGCAAGCTACAGTGCTGGACACCCTATGCCAAACAACTAGCAAGACAGGAAAACAAACCCACCCTTTACAGAGAGGCTGCCTAATATCATAAGTCACAGACACCCCAAACACAACACCGGATGTGGTCCTGCCCACCAGAAAGACAAGATCCAGCCTCATCCACCAGAACACAGGCACCAGTCCCCTCCACCAGGATGCCTACACAACCCACTGAACCAAGCTTACCCACTGGGGGCAGACACCAAAAACAACTGGAACTACGAACCTGCAGCCTGTGAAATGGAGACCTCAAACACAGTAAGTTAAGCAAAATGAGAAGACAGAGAAATACACAGCAGATGAAGGAGCAAGGTAAAAACCCATCAGACCAAACAAATGAAGAATAAATAGGCAGTCTACCTGAAAAAGAATTCAGAGTAATGATAGTAAAGATGATGCAAAATCTTGGAAATAGAATGGAGAAAATACAAGAAACATTTCACAAGGACCTAGCAGAACTAAAGAGGAAACAAACAATGATGAACAACACAATAAATGAAATTAAAAATTCTCTACAAGGAATCAATAGCAGAATAACTGAGACAGAAGAACGGATAAGTGACCTGGAGGTAAAAATAATGGAAATAACTACTGCAGAGCAAAATAAAGAAAAAAGAGTGAAAAGAATTGAGGACAGTCTCAGAGACCTCTGGGACAACATTAAACACAACAACATTTGAATTATAGGGGTCCCAGAAGAAGAGAAAAAGAAAGGGACTGAGAAAATATTGGAAGAGATTATACTTGAAAATGTCCCTAATATGGGAAAAGAAATAGTCAATCAAGTCCAGGAAGCACAGAGAGTCTCATACAGATAAATCCAAGGAGAAACACGCCAAGACACATATTAATCAAACTATCAAAAATTAAATACAAAGGAAAAATATTAAAAGCAGCAAGAAAAAAATAACAAATAACATACAAGGGAATCCCCATAAGGTTAACAGCTGATCTTTCAGCAGAAACTCTGCAAGCCAGAAGAGAGTGGCAAGAAATATTTAAAGTGATGAAAGGGAAAAACCGACAACCAAGATGACTCTATCCAGCAAGGTTCTCATTCAGATTGGACAGAGATATTAAAACCTTTACAGACAAGCAAAATATACGAGAATTCAGCACCACCAAACCAGCTCTACAACAAATGCTAAAGGAACTTCACTAAGTGGGAAACACAAGATAAGAAAAGACCTACAAAAACAAACTGAGAACAATTAAGAAACTGGTAATAGGAACATATGCATCAATATTTACCTTAAACATGAATGGATTAAATGCTCCAACCAAAAGACACAGGCTCGCTGAATGGATACAAAAACAAGACCCATATATATGTTGTCTCAAAGAGACCCACTTCAGACCTAGGGATACATACAGACTGAAAGTGAGGGGAAGGAAAAAGATATTCCATGCCAATGGAAATCAAAAGAAAGCTGGAGTAGCAATACTAATATCAGATAAAGTAGACTTTCAAATACAGAATGTTACAAGAGTCAAGAAAGGACACTACATAATGATCAAGGGATCAATCCAAGAAGATATAACAACTATAAATATATATAGACCCAACATAGGAGCACCTCAATACATAAGGCAACTGTTAACAGCTATAAAAGAGGAAATTGACAGTAATGCAATAATAGTGGGGGACTTTAACACCTCACTTACACCAATGGACAGATCATCCAAAATGAAAATAAATAAGGACACAGAAGCTTTAAATGACACAATAGACCTGATAGATTTAATTGATATTTATAGAACATTCCATCCAAAAACAGCAGATTACACCTTCTTCTCAATTGTGCACGGAACATTCTCCAGAATACATCACATCTTGTGTAACAAATCAAGCCTCTGTAAATTTAAGAAAATTGAAATCGTATCAAACATCTTTTCTGACCACTATTCAGAAAATACCTAGAGACAAATGACAATGAAAACACGATGATCCAGAACCTATGGGATGCAGCGAAAGCAGTTCTAAGAGGGAAGTTGAGAGCCATACAAACCTACCTCAAGAAACGGCAAACTTCTCAAATAAAAAATCTAACCTCACAACTAAAGGAACTAGAGAAAGAAGAAAAAACAAAACCTAAAGTTAGTAGAAGGAAAGAAGTCATAAAGGTCAGTGCAGAAAAGCATGAAATAGAAACAAAGAAAGCAATAGCAAAAATCAATAAAACTAAAAGCTAGTTCTTTGAGAAGATAAACATAATTGATAAACCATTAGCCAGACTCATCAAGAAAAATAGGGAAAGGACGCAAATCAATAAAATTAGAAATGAAAAGGAAAAGTTACAGCAGACACCACAGAAATACAAAGCATCCTAAGAGACTACTACAAGCAACTCTATGCCAATAAAATGGACAACCTGGAAGAAATGGACAAATTCTTAGAAAGGTATAACTTTCCAAGACTGAACCAGAAAGAAATAGAAAATATGAACAGACCAATCAGAAGTAATGAAATTGAAACTGTGATTAAAAATCTTCCAACAAACAAAAGTCCAGGACCAGAAGGCTTCACAGGTGAATTCTATCAAACATTTAGAGAAGAGCTAACACCCATCCTTCTCAAACTCTTCCAAAAAATTGCAGAGGAAGGAACACTCTGAAACTCATTCTATGAGGCCATATCATGCTGATAACAAAAGCAGACAAGGATACTACAAAAAAAGAAAATCACAGACCAATATCACTGATGAATATAGATGCAAAAATCCTCCACAAAATACTAGCAAACAGAATCCAACAACACAGTAAAAGGATCATACACCATGATCAAGTGGGATTTATCCCCGAGATGCAAGGATTCTTCAATATACTCAAATCAATCAATGTGATATACCACATTAATAAACTGAAGAATAAAAACCATATGATCATCTCAAGAGATGCTGAAAAAGCTTTTGACAAAATTCAACACCCATTTATGATAAAAACTCTCAGGAAAGTGGGCTAGAGGGAACCTACCTCAGCATAATAAAGTCCTTATGCAACAAACGCACAGCAAACATCATTTTCCATGGTGAAAAGCTGAAAGCATTTCCTCTAAGATCAGGAACAAGGATGTCCACTCTCATGACTATTATTCAACATAGTTTCGGAAGTCCTAGCCACAGCAATCAGAGAAGAAAAAGAAATAAGAGGAATACAAATTGGAAGGGAAGAAATCAAACTGTCACTGTTTGCAGATGACATGATACTATACATAGAGAATCCTAAAGATGCCACCAGAAAACTGCTAGAGCTAATCAATTAATTTGGTAAAGTAGCAGGTACAAAATTGATGCACAGAAATCTCTTGCATTCCTATACACTAATGATGAAAAATCTGAAAGAGAAATTAAGGAAACACTCCCATTTACCACTGCAACAAAAATAATAAAATACCTATGAATGAACCTACCCAGGGAGACAAAAGACCTGTATGCAGAAAACTATGACACTGATGAAAGAAATTAAAGATGATGCAAACAGATGGAGAGATATACCATGTTCTTGGATTGGAAGAGTCAATATTGTGAAAATGACTCTACTACCCAAAGCAATCTACAGATTCAATGCGATCCCTATCAAATTACCAATGGCATTTTTTACAAAACTAGAACAAAAAATCTTAAAATTTGTATGGAGACACAAAAGACCTCGAATAGCCAAAGTGGTCATGAGGGGGAAAAAAGGAACTGGAGGAATCAGACTCCCTTGCTTCAGACTATACTACAAAGATACAGTAATCAAGACAATATGGTACTGGGAAAAAAACTGAAATATAGATCAACAGAACAAGATAGAAAGCCCAGAGATAAACTCACGCACATATGGTCAACTAACCTATGACAAAGGAGACAAGTATATACAAAGGAGAAAAGACAGTCAGGTCAATAAGTGGTGCTGAGAAAACTGGACAGCTACATGTAAAAGAATGAAATTAGATCACTCCCTAACACCATACACAAAAATAAACTCAAAATGGATTAGAGACCTAAATGTAAGACCGGACACTATAAAACTCTTAAAGGAAAACATAGGAAGAACACTCTTTGACATAAATCCACAGCAAGATTTTTTTGATCCATCTCCTAGAGTAATGGAAATAAAAACAAAAATAAACAAATGGGACCTAATGAAACTTAAAAGCTTTTGCACAGCAAAGGAAATTACAAACAAGTCGAAATGACAACCCTCAGAATGGGAGAAAATATTTACAAATGAATCAATGGACAAAGGATTAATCTCCAAAATATATAAAGAGCTCATGCAGCTCAATATTAAAAAAACAAAGAACCCAATCCAAAAATGGGCAGAAGACCTAAATAGACATTTCTCCAAAAGACACATATAGATGGCCAAGAAGCACATGAAAAGCTTCTCAACATCACTAATTATTAGAGAAATGCAAATCAAAACTACAATGAGGTATCACCTCACACCAGTTAGAATGGGAATCATCAGAAAATCTACAAACAACAAATGCTGTAGAGGGTGTGGAGAAAAGGGAACCCTCTTGCACTGTTGGTGGGAATGTAAATTGATACAGCCACTATGGAGAACACTATGGAGGTTCCTTAAAAAACTTAAAATAGAATTACCATATGACCCAGCAATACCACTACCGGCCTTAAACCCAGAGGAAACCATAATCCAAAAAGACACAAGAACCTCAATGTTCATTGCAGCACTATTTATGATAGACAGGACATGGAAGCAACCTAACTCCCATCGACAGATGCATGGATAATGAAGTGGTACATATATACAATGGAATATTACTCAGCCATAAACAGGAATGAAATTGGGTCATTTGTAGAGAGGTGGATGGATCTAGAACCTGTCTTACAGAGTGAAGTAAGTCAGAAAGAGAAGAACAAATATCACATATTAACACATATGTGTGGAATGTAGAAAAATGGTACAGATGAACCCGTTTGCAGGGCAGAAATGGAGACACAGATGTAGAGAACAAACGTATGGACACCAAGGGGGGAAAGTGGCCGGAGGGGGAGTTGGTGGTGTGATGAATTGGGAGATTGGGATTGACATATATACACTAACATGTTTAAAATGGATAACTAATAAGAACTTGCTATATAAAAAAATAAATAAAACAAAATACAAAAATTCAAAAGAAAGATAATATAAACAGACCAATCACAAGCACTGAAATTGAGAATGCGATTTAAAATCTTCCAACAAACAAAAGCCCAGGACCAGATGTCTTCACAGGTGAATTCTATCAAACATTTAGAGAAGAGCTAACACCCATCCTTCTCAAACTCTTCCAAAATATAGCAGAGGGAGGAACAAGCCCAAACTCATTCTGCAAGACAACAATCACCCTGATACCAAAACCAAACAAAGATGTCACAAAGAAAGAAAACTACAGGCCAATATCACTGATGAACATAGATGCAAAGATCCTCAACAAAATACTAGCAAACAGAATCCAACAGCACATTAAAGGGATCATACACGATGATCAAGGGGAGTTTATCCCAAGAACACAAGAATTCTTCAATATATGCAAATCAATGAATGTGATACACCATATATATATATATATAATATAATATATATATATATAATGGAATACTACTGAGCCATAAAAATGAATGAAAAATTTTCCATTTATTGCAACATGGATGGACCTGGAGGGTATTATGCTAAGTGAACTAAGTCAGACAGAGAAAGACAAATATTGTATGCTATCACTTATATGTGGAATCTAAAAAAGACAACTAACAAATGAATATAACAAAAAGGAAGCAGACTCACAAATACAGAGAACAAACTAGTGGTTACCAGTGAGGAAAAGGAAGGAGGGAGGGGCACGATAGGGGTAGGAGATTAAGAGGTACAAGCTATTAGGTATAAAGTAAGCTACAAGGATATATTGTACAACACAGGGAATATAGCAAATATTTTATAATAATTATAAATGGACTATAACCTTTAAAAATAGAGAACCACTACATTGTACACCTGTAACTTAGCTAATATTATACATCAACTATACTTCAATAAAAAAATTAAAATAAAATTTAAAAAAAGAAACCACAATAAAAGTGCTTGCTTACAAAAAAGAAAGAAAAGTGCTATAAATTAATTAATTAATTAATTAATTTTAAAGAAGGGGGAGGGTTGTTGCAAACTTGGTGTGGAGGGGATGTGATAATCCTTTGTTCTTGCAGTTTTCATGTAGATCTGGTTATGAGGTTCCTGTAAACCTCCAACAAGAGAAATGCTATTCTCTGTTCTGCAATTTTTTCTCTCTACATGAATGGAAAAGTGTTAATACCTTTAGAGGTCGAGCCTTGGAGGCAGAGCCTTAAGAAAGGGCTATTATATATATATATATATATATATATATATATATATATATATATATATATATATATATTTCAGGTTATATGCAACATTCTTTTACAAAGATGTAGAGTCAGCATGACTAAGCACAGGCAACAGAGCACACAGGTTAGAATTAAAGGAATAGATTCAATATGGAGTCAGGTTTGTTCTTCTCTGTTACAAATGTGCACTTGTCAAAAATGTGTATTCCTCTGGTGGATGAGGTGTTCTATAAATGTCAGTTAGGTCAATCAATTTGGATGATCATATTTTTCAAATCTTCTATATTCTTACTGACTTTCTGTCTTCTTGTTCTATCATTTTTCTGAGAGAGATATATTGAGAACTTTTACTATAATTATTGATTTGTTATTTTTCCTACAGTTCTATCAGTTTTCACTCATGTGTTTTCAAACTCTGTTGTTAGGTGCATAAACAATTCGGATTATTATGCCCTCTTGATGGATCAACCCTTTTATTATTATGAAATGATTTTCTTTATGCCTGTAATATCAACTCTAAAATCTCCTTTGTCTTATACTAATATATAGCCTATCCACTTTTCTTTTGCTTAGGACTAGTGTGGCATTTTTTTTCATCCTTTTACTTTGAACTTATTTGTTATTTCATATTAAATTATATTTTGTTTCTTGTATACAACATACAGTTTTGTCTTGTGTTTTTTTCAGTCTAATACCCCAATTAAAAGGCAGAGGCCTTTTAATTGGGGTGTTTGAATCATTTGCATTAATGTGATTACTGGTGTGCTTAGGTTTAAGACTATCCTCTCCCTATGTGTTTTCCATTCATCTAATCTGCTTTCTGGTCTCTTTTCCTTTTTCCTTGGTTGAGGTCACTTGAGTATTTTCATGACTTTATTTAATCTGCTTTGTTGGCTTATTAGTTATAACTTTTTGTTTTGTTTGCTTAATAGTCTCTTTGGGGTTTAAAACTTGAACCTTTTAACTTATCACATTCAACTGTCAATTGTTATTATACCACTTAGCATAGAGTTTAAGACTCTTACAAAAGTATGCTTTCATTTTTCCTCTCCCAGAGTTTATGATTATTGCCATACATGTTTACTTAAACATGTTATAAACCCTACATTACATTGTACTTATTTTTGTTTAAACAGTAAATTATCTTTTAAAGAAATTAAATAATAAGAAAAATGATCACCATATATTTACACATGTAGTTACCATTTCCAGGGATCTTTGCTCTTTTGTGTAAATTTATATTTCTGTCTATGTCATTTTTCATTTGCCCAATGGAATTTCATTAAGATTTCTTATAATGTGGGTTTGTTGGTGGTGAATTTTTTCAGCTTTTGTATATTTGAAAAAATGTCACTATTTCACCTTCATCTTTGCAAGATATTTTCTCTGTGTACAGAACTCCAGGTTGATAGGGTTTTTCTTTTTTGGGGGGTCAAGAGGGGTGGGGGTTGGATAGGGAGGTTTCAGTATTTTCAAGACGTTGCTCTGTTGTCTTCCCTCTTGTGTTTTTTCTGACAAGAAATCTGCTGTCATGTTTATTTTAGTTCTACCTAAAACATGTCTTTTTTCTCTTGCTGCTTTTAAGATTTTCTCTTTATTACTGATTTTGAGCAATTTGATTATGCTGTACCTAGGCATACTTTTTTCATGTTTCTTGGACTTGTTGTTCACTGAGCTTCTTGGATTTGGTTTTTCAGTATTCATCAAGTTGGGAAAAATTTCAACTTTTGTTTCTTTAAATAGCCCCTCCACCTTTGGAGTCTATTTACACATATAAGCAGGGCAGTTGACTTTGTTCCATAGCTCATTGATGCTATTTTCAGGTTTGCTTTTTTATCCTGTCTCGGTATTTCATCGTGGATAATTTCCATTGCTATGTCTTCTAAATCTCTAATATTTTATTCTGCAGTGTTCAATCGCTATTAATCCCATCCAGTGTATTTTTCATCTCAAACACTACAGTTTTCATTCCTGGACATTTAATTTAGTCTTTTAAAAATCTTTCATTTTTCTACTTACCTTTTCGAATGTATGGGAACTATGTCAATGTCCTTGTCTGCTAATTATAACATCTGTGTCAGTTCTAGATCCATGTCAGTTGATTGATTTTTCTTCTTGTCATGAATATTACTTCCCTGATTCTTTTCCTACCTAGTAATTGTAATGGATGCTTGGTGTTGATTGCAAATTTTACCTTTTTGGAGTGCTAAATATTTTTATATTACTATAAATATCTTTCAGCTTTATTCTGGTAGAGATAAATTACTTGGAAACGGTTGGATTTTTTTTTTAGGGTCTTGCTTTTATAATTTTTTGGGTGGATCCATGGGGATATTTAGTCTAGGGTTAAATATTCCCCACTACTGAGACCCACTACTGAGTACCTTCTGGGTATTAAATCCAATGTCTTGTCCTGTGAAGTTGGAGGTAGTTGGTACAGCCACAATTACCAGCGCTGAATGGGTGCCAAACAATGTTACAGTGATTCTAATCCTTACATATGATTTTTTCCTGCCCTTGGGTAGTTTCTTTTTATGCACATGCTGATGGATGCTCTGCTGAATATTCCAGAGAGGCCCTCTACATACCTCCAGAGTTCTCCCTCTATTTAGCTCTCCCCTTTCCAGTGCTCTGTCAAGAGATCTGTTGCCAACTTGTTCTCCTTAGACTCAGCTGTCTCTCACCAACTCATGGAATCTGTTGGGCCCTCCTGGGTTTCTCCTTCTCTGTGCCAGGACATGGAAATTCTCTCAAGGCTAAAAACTGGGCCCATTATAAGGCTCATCTGTTTTTTTGTTTCATGTCTCTTGAGGATTACCATTGTTGGGAGTCTGATGCCCACTGTCTTGAAAACCATTGCTTGTATATTTTGTCTAGTTGTTTTATTACTTCAGATGTAAAGATAAATCTAGTCCCTATAATTTCATCTTTTCTGGAAGCAGAATAAAGAATAAGTAACTTCTTACTGTAATTTAATAAATGAGTAAACTGAAATAAAGGGAGTAACTTCCTCAAGTGGTGAAGTCAGAATTCAAACGTAGATTTTCAAACTCCAGAGCATTAATTCTTGACCACTACTCCCTACAAATTATGTAAATACTATTCCAATACTTGCCACCTAATTAGCACTCAATAAATATTACTTATTTTGATATATTAACAAAGCTATTAAACTGAAGTAAAAAATTTTAATGGAACCAGAAATTTTTTTTTAAGGATCAGATTAGTTACACACAAGCAAGGAACTCTAGATTTTATAAACTAATTATGTGAAATTTGTGACAAAAGTAATTCAAGTATAGACATTAAAAGGTTGTTTGGAATAGCTAAGGTTGACCGAGAAGAAATAGATCTAAATCCTAACGCAATGGATTCAGATTAAACTTTAAGAAGTTTTATTTTTGAACATTTAAGAACTCTTTACTTGGGTTACCAAAAGTTGTGAATCAGATATGCATACATGGATCTGAAACGGATTTCTCCAATGAGTTTTCCCTTGAAAGCCACTGCCTTAAATCTTAACAGAACTGATTCATGAAAAATGGGCCAAAATTTCTAATTAGTTCATTTTTTGGAGATATGTGAATGAGAGGCCCAGGTCGTTATGTCTGAGTTAAGAGGAAAAAAAGAAGGTAGACTTCACCAATAACCTATTGTCACATTTTTTTTTATATTTAAAAAGGGGGCATCTTTATCATTTTGTTTCTGAAGCATATATCTAAAAGTTTGTACTGAATTAATACATATATTTCCCAAACCTCAAAAGGCTGATAACCCTAGAAGTGGCATCTTAAAATCTCTTCTAGCCTGATGATTCTACCTGATTAATTCTAACCATTTCTCATTACTTGCTGAAGCTGGCAGGTAATACTCTGTATTTGGCCGCTGATAAAGTGATGTCTATTGCAAACCCTGAAGTGGGAAAATATATGAAATAGTTCCTCTTCTTCATCCCTCTCTGCCTCCATACAGCTAAAGAAGCTGGCCTAGTGCCTGGTACAGAGTAGGTGCCTAATATCTGGCTTCCTATGTTTCTATAAATGAACATTTGGGGGGATAAAAATATTATTGGGGGGAGAATAATGTGGAATTTGAGAGAAAGGAAAAGAATAAGAGAGGATAGTGTAGCATGGTGCTCAGAATAATTTTACATTCACTCAGAAATAGAAAAATATGTAGAAGGGGTAGATAAAATAAGGGAGAACGTAAGGAATCTATTTTTCTTTTGGATCAAGGTCAAGTTAACAACTTATCCAAAGGCCCTAAAAGGGATGAAGCATGTGATAAGCATAGCTAACTACCATATCAACTGACTCGTGGGACAAACTTTATTTTCAAGAAAGTTTTGAGGCTACTGAATCAAGAAAAGCAAAGCAAAGCTGAAGATTTCAACAGGATTGCGGAGGATGAAGGAGAGAAAATTATATTTTAAAAGTAGATATTCCAGGATAAGTGATGTCAGGCTTGGACAACAAATGCCTTCCCCATCTTTGGTAATTCTATGCTGACTCTAGTGACTTTTTTCTAATTTAATTACTAATGCTTCAAATTTTTAAAAATGTTATGCATATTTAACATCATTGAAACAGGATTTGAGTATATAAAATACTGCAAATATTTAATGGACTATCCACGTATTTTATCAGACAATTTTATACAGTGAGTATAAACCTCGTATTTTTCCTTTTTTAAAAAAAAGAACTACCTCGGGACTTCTCTGGTGGTGCAGTGGTTAGGACTCCAAGCTCCCAATGCAGGGGGCCTGGGTTCAATCCCTGGTCAGGGAACTAGATCCCACATGCATGCCGCAACTAAACAGCCCACAAGCCACAACTAAGGAGCCCACCTGCTGCAACTAAGACCCAGCACAACCAAATAAATAAAATAAATATTTTTAAAAAACCAAAAACATGCTTAAAAAAAAACACCTTCCAATATCTCATAACAACACCTCTCACGAAATTCTTCAGATGAGATTTGCTATTTTCTTTTGTAATTTATTAGTAGTTTTGTTTCTAAGCCCACTGTACTGAATCAATTTTTACTCACATCTGTAGTCCCCATGTGTTTTTTTCCTCACCTTTTCAGACAATAGAAATATGATTATTACGGACAATGGTTTTGTTATCTGCAACTCCCAGAAGACACAGTTCCTTAGATATTCTAAGTATTTCATCATAGGCCCCACCAATGTACATTTAGGAATGAACTAATAAGAACTGAGTGTCCATATGAGCAAGATATTTTTGTGGTTGCAAAAGTTATTCTGGAGAAATTACATTTTTCCTCCTCCTTCTTATCATTTAATAGCATACTTTGAAGTGCATACACTTTAAGGGGAGATATGGTCTCTGTCCAGTGGGGTTATTGCTGAGAGGACCCCCACTGACCTTTTTTCAACAAACCCACATCAACTCTTTTTCTAGACCCATTTTATTTTTTTGGTCATAGATGTATTTAGCTCTGAATTGGAAAATAAATAGTATGCAGGGCTGAGTGACTTAGCAAACAAATGATGCATGGATATTGCAAAGCCATCTACTCTCTTGAATTGTCTCACAAAATTGTTTAATGGGAAGGAGATGGCAATTAACTTTTTCCAGTTATCATTTCTCTAATTCAACATTCGGTTGCTGAGTGTCAAAGGGAGCTCCACAAATCATTCAGGGGTCAACAATTAAACTCCGTGACCAGAGTTTTAATGATTTCACTTTCTCTTTTTAAAATGAATTTTGATAATCTTTAAATGTGTCTCCTTCCTTTTCAAAATATTAAGGCTGTGGGCTGTGCCTCTCCTTTGCTCCAAAAACAGGGGGAAAATATCTTTTTGAAATCCTAAGCCTTCAAAGAACTTCTTTATCTTTATCTAGATGGGAGGAAACACAGTCTAAGACCAGGACATTTGGGATCAAGAAAAACTGGATCTGAATTTCAGCTCTTCCCTTCCTCGCTGTGAGATAATAGACAAATTACATAGTCTCTGGGTCCTTCCCTGTAATATGGGAGTAATATTAGCTATTTTTTTTACAGAGCTGCAATGAGGGTTAGATGAATTAACATATGTAAAGTGCCTCACCAAAAAAAAATCAATTCCTTCTGTCTTCACGGTAAAACACCTACTGTGAGTTTGAATCTTGTTAACTGCTAACAGTGGAAGAATCAGGGAAGTATCAATACGTACCTTCCAGGATTTATGGCTTGCAGTGATATACGAGCCAATTTAATATTATAAGGGATTTTGTCCTCTCTTAGCAGATTTTTTCCCAAGGAACTTGTGTAATTCATCTTAGCATTTCTCACCCATCACAGTCCCGAAGGCAACTAACTGCTGTGATACATATAAAAAAACTGGAGGAAAACCTATTAGTTTATCTAGAGCTTAGCAGATTCTTTGATTCTTGCTAGTCTACCCTAGAGGCATGCTCTGATTCAACTCTAGGTTGCCCCAAAACCACATCTTATCTTCTAAATTTGCAATATCCAACATTTTGATCCCCAAATGCTCATCAGTAAAAGCAATTTGTGCATACCATCTTTAAAATACATGTATTTATAAATGATATATATGTTCTTCTATACTAAGGCAGTTCGCACATTTTAAAAACATAGATAAAAAACAAGTAGAAATGGAAGTTCCAATCTTTTCTTGCCATGTTCCAATAGATCATCTTGTACTTTCCTTGGTGTGCCTCTCCTTTGAGACAGGATGTTTTTGCTGTTGAATCTCACACGATGGTGGCGCATACATGAGGCAGAGCAGTGGATGATGGAGGCTAACGTTGCTTTCTGTCGGCCGTACTTATGGCATGGCAGGTTCTCCTGATCTTATTTTACAGGGAGCTGAGTCAGGTTCCTTTACTTTGTCAACAAGGACTGGAGGAAACTGGACTCTTGGCCCATTGCCAGCCAACCTTTTTTTTTTTTTTTTTGGCTTTATGCTTTTATAATCAAATATTACATCGTGTCCTTTGAGATTTACAAAATTGGCTTGAATTCCCACTCTGAGTCCTGTGTAAATGTTCTTGCCCTCTCTAAGATTTCCCCAAGCTCCAGGGTGGTTTTATATCCCCACGGTTAGCTCTCCCTCCACTTTCTTATTCTTTGAAATTTTCTATCTTGTTTACTTTTGCCACCCAGCAAGGGTTCTCTTCTCTCAGCTTGTGCCACTCAGGGGAAGGACAGGGGACACCAGCATGGGACACAATTGTAACAGCTGAAGAGGGTGTTACATCATGGCACAGAAGAGCAGATATTTACAATTATATATTACTATCATATTACTATCCTGTGATCTTTACTTTTAGATTCCCTTAGTCCTTATCTGTCTCTGTGCTGAATTTCCTCTTACATGTCCCTGGCCTTTCACTATGATGATATGTCAATCTCAAGATTATCCATCCGGGCGGGAGGAGAGAAGATGGCGGAAGAGTAAGACGCGGAGATCACCTTCCTTCCCACAGATACAGTAGAAATACATCTACACGTGGAACTGCTCCTACAGAACACCCACTGAACGCTGGCAGAAAATGTCCGACCTCCAAAAAGGCAAGAAACTTCCCCTGTACTTGGGTAGGACAAAAGAAAAAAGAAATAACAGAGACAAAAGAATAGGGACGGCACCTGCACCAGTGGGAGGGAGCTCTGAAGGAGGAAAGATTTCCACGCACTAGGAAGCCCCTTCGCGGGCAGAGACTGCGGGTGGCAGAGGGGGGAAGCTTCGGAGCCACGGAGGAGAGCGCAGCCACAGGGGTGCGGAGGGCAAAGCGGAGAGGTTCCCGCACGGAGGAGCAGTGCTGACCAGCACTCTCCAGCCCGAGAGGCTTCTCTGCTCCCCCGCCAGGGCGGGCGGGGCTGGGAGCTGAGGCTCGGGCTTCGGTCGGATCGCAGGGAGAGGACTGGGGTTGGCGGCGTGAACACAGCCTGAAGGGATTAGTGCACCACAGCTAGGCGGGAGGGAGCCCGGGAAAAAGTCTGCAGCTGCCGAAGAGGCAAGAGACTTTTTCTTCCCTCTTTGTTTCCTGGTGCGCGAGGAGAGGGGATTCAGAGCGCCGCCTAAACGAACTTCAGAGACGGGCGCGAGCCGCAGCTAACAGCGCGGATCCCACAGCAACAGGGGCGCAGAGGAAAAAGCGGAGAGACTCCCGCACAGAGGCTCGGCGCCGAGCAGCGCTCACCAGCCCGAGAGGCTTGTCTGCTCCCCCGCCGGGGCAGGCGGGGCTGGGAGCTGAGGCTCAGCTTCGGTCGGATCGCAGGGAGAGGACTGGGGCTGGCGGCGTGAACACAGCCTGAAGGGGTTAGCGCACCACAGCTGGCTGGGAGGGAGACCGGGAAAAAGTCTGCAGCTGCCGAAGAGGCAAGAGACTTTTTCTGGCCTCTTTGTTTCGCTGCGCGCAAGGAGAGGGGATTCAGAGCGCCGCCTAAACGAACTCCAGAGAAGGGCGCGAGCCGCGGCAATCAGCGCGGACCACAGAGACGGGCGTGAGACGCTGGGGCTGCTGCTGCCGCCTCCAAAAAGCCTGTGTGTGAGCACAGGTCACTCTCCACACCGCCCCTCCCGGGAGCCGGTGCAGCCCGCCACTGCCAGGGTCCCATGATCCAGGGACAAATTCCCCGGGAGAACGCACTGCGCGACTCAGGCTGCTGCAATGTCACACCGGCCTCTGACGCCGCAGGCTCGCCCCGCCTCCTCCGTACCCCTCCCTCCCCGCGGCCTGAGTGAGCCAGCGCCCCCGAAGCAGCGGCTCCTTTAACCCCGTTCTGTCTGGGCGGGGAATAGACGCCCTCAGGCGACCTACACGCAGAGGCGGGTCCAAATCCAAAGCTGAACCCCAGGAGCTGTGCGAACAGGGAAGAGAAGGGGAAATCTCTCCCAGCAGCCTCAGAAGCAGCGGATTAAAACTCCACAAACAACTTGATGTGCCTGCATCTGTTGAATACCTGAATAGACAACGAATCATCCCAAATTCAGGAGGTGGACTTTGGGAGCAGGATATATTAATTTTTCCCCTTTTCCTTTTTTTTGTGAGTGTATATGTATATGCTTCTGGGTGAGATTTTGTCTGTATAGCTTTGCTTTACAATAGCTTTATTTTACTTCACTATATTATAGCCTCTTTCTTTCTTTCTTTCTTTCTATTTTTTCTCCCTTTTACTCTGAGCCGTGTGGACGAAAGGCTCTTGGTGCTCCAGCCAGGCATCAGGGCCGTGCCTCTGAGGTGGGAGAGCCAACTTCAGGACACTGGTCCACAAGAGACCTCCCAGCTCCACGTAATACCAAACGGCAAAAATCTCTCAGAGATCTCCATCTCAACATCAAGACCCAGCATCACTCAATGACCAGCAAGCTACAGTGCTGAACACCCTATGCCAAACAACTAGCAAGACAGGAACACAGCCCCATTCATTAGCAGAGAGGCTGCCTAAAATCATAATAAGGCCACAGACACCCCAAAATACACCACCAGACGTGGATGTGCCCACCAGAAAGACAAGATCCAGCCTCATCCACCAGAGCTCAGGCACTAGTTCCCTACACCAGGAAGCCTACACAACCCACTGAACCAACCTTAGCCACTGGGGACAGATACCAAAAACAACGGGAACTACAAACCTGCAGTCTGTGAAAAGGAGACCCCAAACACAGTAAGGTAAGCAAAATGAGATGACAGAAAAACACACAGCAGATGAAGGAGCAGGGTCAAAGCACACCAGACTTAACAAATGAAGAGGAAATAGGTAGTCTACCTGAAAAAGAATTCAGAATAATGATAGTAAGGATGAGCCAAAATCTTGGAAATAGAATAGACAAAATGCAAGAAACATTTAACAAGGACGTAGAAGAACTAAAGAGGAATCAAGCAATGATGAAAAACACAATAAATGAAATTAAAAATACTCTAGATGGGATCAATAGCAGAATAACTGAGGCAGAAGAAAGGATAAGTGACCTGGAAGATAAAATGGTGGAAATAACTACTACAGAGCAGGATAAAGAAAAAAGAATGAAAAGAACTGAGGACAGTCTCAGAGACCTCTGGGACAACATTAAACGCACCAACATTCGAATTATAGGGGTCCCAGAAGAAGAAGAGAAAAAGAAAGGGACTGAGAAAATATTTGAAGAGATTATAGTTGAAAACTTCCCTAATATGGGAAAGGAAATAGTTAATCAAGTCCTGGAAGCACAGAGAGTCCCATACAGGATAAACCCAAGGAGAAACACGCCAAGACACATATTAATCAAACTGTCAAAAATTAAATATAAGGAAAACATATTAAAGGCAGCAAGGGAAAAAAAAACAAATAACACACAAGGGAATCCCCATAAGGTTAACACCTGATCTTTCAGCAGAAACTCTGCAAGCCAGAAGGGAGTGGCAGGATATACTTAAAGTGATGAAGGAGAAAAACCTACAACCAAGATGACTCTACCCAGCAAGGATCTCATTCAGATTCGATGGAGAAATTAAAACCTTTACAGACAAGCAAAAGCTGAGAGAGTTCAGCACCACCAAACCAGCTTTACAACAAATGCTAAAGGAACTTCTCTAGGCAAGAAACACAAGAGAAGGAAAACACCTTCAATAACAAACCCAAAACATTTAAGAAAATGGGAATAGGAACATACATATCGATAATTACCTTGAATGTAAATGGATTAAATGCTCCCACCAAAAGACACAGGCTGGCTGAATGGATACAAAAACAAGACCCATATATATGCTGTCTACAAGAGACCCACTTCAGACCTAGAGACACATACAGACTGAAAGTGAGGGGATGGAAAAAGATATTCCATGCAAATGGAATTCAAAAGAAAGCTGGAGTAGCAATTCTCATATCAGACAAAATAGACTTTAAAATAAAGACTATTACAAGAGACAAAGAAGGACACTATATAATGATCAAGGGATCGATCCAAGAGGAAGCTATAACAATTGTAAATATTTATGCACCCAACATAGGAGCACCTGAATACATAAGGCAAATACTAACAGCCATAAAAGGGGAAATCGACAGCAACACAATCATAGTAGGGGACTTTAACACCCCACTTTCACCAATGGACAGATCATCCCAAGTGAAAATAAATAAGGAAACACAAGCTTTAAATGATACATGAAACAAGATGGACTTAATTGATATTTATAGGACATTCCACCCAAAAACAACAGAATACACATTTTTCTCAAGTGCTCATGGAACATTCTCCACGATAGATCATATCTTGGGTCACAAATCAAGCCTCGGTAAATTTAAGAAAATTGAAATCGTATCAAGTATCTTTTCCGACCACAACGCTATGAGACTAGATATCAATTACAGGAAAAGATCTGTAAAAAATACAAACACATGGAGGCTACACAATACATTACTTAATAACGAAGTGATTACTGAAGAAATCAAAGGGGAAATCAAAAAATACCTAGAAACAAATGACAATGGAGATACGACGACCCAAAACCTATGGGACGCAGCAAAAGCAGTGCTAAGAGGGAAGTTTATAGCAATACAAGCCTACCTCAAGAAACAGGAAACATCTCGAATAAACAACCTAACCTTGCACCTGAAGCAATTAGAGAAAGAAGAACAAAAAAACCCCAAAGCCAGCAGAAGGAAAGAAATTATAAAGATCAGGTCAGAAATAAATGAAAAAGAAATGAAGGAAACAATAGCAAAAATCAATGAAACTAAAAGCTGGTTCTTTGAGAAGATAAACAAAATTGATAAACCATTAGTCAGACTCATCAAGAGAAAAAGGGAGAAGACTCAGATCAATAGAATTAGAAATGAAAAAGGAGAAGTAACCACTGACACTGCAGAAATACAAAAGATCTGAGAGATTACTACAAGCAACTCTATGCCAATAAAATGGACAACCTGGAAGAAATGGACAGATTCTTAGAAATGCACAAACTGCCGAGACTGAACCAGGAAGAAATAGAAAATATGAACAGACCAATCACAAGCACTGAAATTGAAACTGTGATTAAAAACCTTCCAACAAACAAAAGCCCAGGACCAGATGGCTTCACAGGTGAATTCTATCAAACATTTAGAGACGAGCTAACACCTATCCTTCTCAAACTCTTCCAAAATATTGCAGAGGGAGGAACACTCCCAAACTCATTCTACGAGGCCACCATCACCCTGATACCAAAACCAGACAAAGATGTCACAAAGAAAGAAAACTACAGGCCAATATCACTGATGAACATAGATGCAAAAATCCTCAACAAAATACTAGCAAACAGAATCCAACAGCACATTAGAAGGATCATACACCATGATCAAGCGGGGTTTATCCCAGGAATGCAAGGATTCTTCAATATACGCAAATCAATCAATGTGATACACCATATTAACAAATTGAAGGAGAAAAACCATATGATCATCTCAATAGATGCAGAGAAAGCTTTCGACAAAATTCAACACCCATTTATGATAAAAGCCCTGCAGAAAGTAGGCATAGAGGGAACTTTCCTCAACATAATAAAGGCCATATATGACAAACCCACAGCCAACATTGTCCTCAATGGTGAAAAACTGAAACCATTTCCACTAAGATCAGGAACAAGACAAGGTTGCCCACTCTCACCACTATTATTCAACATAGTTTTGGAAGTGTTAGCCACAGCAATCAGAGAAGACAAAGAAATAAAAGGAATCCAAATCGGAAAAGAAGAAGTAAAGCTGTCACTATTTGCAGATGACATGATACTATATATAGAGAATCCTAAAGATGCTACCAGAAAACTCCTAGAGCTAATCAATGAATTTGGTAAAGTAGCAGGATACAAAATAAATGCACAGAAATCTCTTGCATTTCTATACACTAATGACGAAAAATCTGAAAGTGAAATTAAGAAAACACTCCCATTTACCATTGCAACAAAAAGAATAAAATATCTAGGAATAAACCTACCTAAGGAGACAAAAGACCTGTATGCAGAAAATTATAAGACACTGATGAAAGAAATTAATGATGATACAAATAGATGGAGAGATATACCATGTTCCTGGATTGGAAGAATCAACATTGTGAAAATGACTCTACTACCCAAAGCAATCTACAGATTCAATGCAATCCCTATCAAACTACCACTGGCATTTTTCACAGAACTAGAACAAAAAATTTCACAATTTGTATGGAAACACAAAAGACCCCGAATAGCCAAAGCAATCTTGAGAACGAAAAATGGAGCTGGGGGAATCAGGCTCCCTGACTTCAGACTATATTACAAAGATTCAGTAATCAAGACAGTTTGGTACTGGCACAAAAACAGAAATATAGATCAATGGAACAGGATAGAAAGCCCAGAGATAAACCCACACACATATGGTCACCTTATCTTTGATAAAGGAGGCAGGCATATACAGTGGAGAAAAGACAGCCTCTTCAATAAGTGGTGCTGGGAAAATTGGACAGGTACATGTAAAAGCATGAAATTAGAACACTCCCTGACACCATGCACAAAAATAAACTCAAAATGGATTAAAGACCTAAGTGTAAGGCCAGACACTATCAAACTCTTAGAGGAAAACATAGGCAGAACACTCTATGACATACATCACAGCAAGATTCTTTTAGACCCAGCTCCCAGAGAAATGGAAATAAGAACACAAATAAACAAATGGGACCTAATGAAACTTAAAAGCTTTTGCACAGCAAAGGAAACCATAAACAAGACCAAAAGACAACCCTCAGAATGGGAGAAAATATTTGCAAACAAAGCAACTGACAAAGGATTAATCTCCAAAATATAGAAGCAGCTCATGCAGCTCAATATCAAAAAAAAAAAAACCCAATCCAAAAATGGGCAGAAGACCTAAATAGACATTTCTCCAAAGAAGATATACAGATTGCCAACAGACACATGAAAGAATGCTCAACATCATTAATCATTAGAGAAATGCAAACCAAAACTACAATGAGATATCATCTCACACCGGTCAGAATGGCCATCATCAAAAAATCTAGAAACAATAAATGCTGGAGAGGGTGTGGAGGAAAGGGAACCCTCTTGCACTGTTGGTGGGAATGTAAATTGATACAGCCACTATGGAGAACAGTATGGAGGTTCCTTAAAAAACTACAAATAGAACTGCCATACGACCCAGCAATCCCAATACTGGGCATATACCCTGAGAAAACCATAGGTCAAAAAGAGTCATGTACCAAAATGTTCATTGCAGCTCTATTTACAATAGCCAGGACATGGAAGCAACCTAAATGTCCATCGACAGATGAATGGATAAAGAAGTTGTGGCACGTATATACAATGGAATATTACTCAGCCATAAAAAGAAATGAAATGGAGGTATTTGTAATGAGGTGGATGGAGTTAGAGTCTGTCATACAGAGTGAAGTAAGTCAGAAAGAGAAAAACAAATACAGTATGCTAACACATATATACGGAATCTAAGGGAAAAAAAAAAAAAAAGGCCATGAAGATCCTAGTGGCAAGACGGGAATAAAGACACAGACCTACTAGAGAATGGACTTGAGGATATGGGGAGGGGGTGGGGTGAGATGTGACAGGGTAAGAGAGTGTCATGGACATATATACACTACCAAATGTAAAATAGATAACTAGTGGGAAGCAGCCTCATAGCACAGGGAGATCAGCTCGGTGCTTTGTGACCACCTAGAGAGGTGGGATGGGGAGGGTGGGAGGGAGGGAGATGCAAGAGGGAAGAGAAATGGGAACATATTGTATGTGTATAACTGATTCACTTTTTATAAAGCAGAAGCTAACACACCATTGTAAGGCAATTATACTTCAATAAAGATGTTTAAAAAAAAAATTATCCATCCATCACCCACTATCTTGGGCAAATCTTTTTCAGAGATGAATTCCAGAACAAGGGGAGGGGGGCAAGACCATACCTATATGACAGTACTTCACACAACAACTGTTGATCCTTGTGTCACTACACTGATGTGTCACAATCTATTGTGAAGTGAGATGCAAGTAATTTCTTACTATCACACTGTGAATAATCTTTATTACCAAATGAGGATGGATTCAAAGTTACTCCTGCAAAAATGTCATTCTTATTTCTTTGCATTGTAATATAAATTCTAGAGTGGAAGAGAGAGGGGTAGAGTTGCAACAAGTGTGTTGGGAAATGCGTGTAAAAGTGGTTCATCCATGAGAGTGTGGCCCATATGTGAACATCAACCATCATTAAGGCTTTAGCAGACAAGTGTTGCTTCTCACTTATTCAGACCAATGTATCCCCAGTGTGGGGTCCGTACCCAAAGGAATGAGCAAGGTGATTCAATGGGGCAAAAAGAAAATATTACAACTTATATTGATGTTTATTTTTATCTCATGGTTTTAAATTTATGTTTTTAGTGTATGTAATGTCACATGCAGAAGGGTTAAAGCATAGCCATAATTCTTTGGCATTTCTCCTATGAAGAGATAGGTCCTTGTCTCCTCCTCTTGAATTTGAATATACTTGCATTAATAGAGTATGGCAGAGGGAAGACTGTGCAACTTCCCAGCCTAGGCCATGCAGCCTTCATCTTGTTTGCTGAAACACTTGCCCTGGCAACCCTGAGCCACCATGTAAGAAATCCAAATACCTTGAAACCACTATGCTGTGTGGGAATCCATGCTATAAAACACCCTGATACTTCAAACGTATAGCCGAGCCCAGTCTAGGCACCAGGCGTGTGAGTAAAATAGTCTTTAGATGATTCCAGCAACTGAACTTCCTAATTGAAGCTCCAGGCATTATGGAGCAAAGTTAGACTATAATTCCCTGTCCGAGTTCCTGATCCACAGGGTACATGAGCATAAGAAAATGCTGTTTTATATCATTAGGTTTTGTGATGCTTTTTAATGCAATAACAGTGATCTGAACAAAAATGTATAAATATACTAGTACATGGATAGATATATGTTGTGATGGTATATGAAAAAATAATTTTTACTGATGGAGTGCAAGGTCAAGAAATTTAAAGACTACTGAAGCTAGACCTTAGATAGTGATCATAGGCATACAGAAACTAAAGATAAGAAGTTTGCATAACCAGATAGCCTAGTTTGATCCAAGTATAGAGCTGAACAGCAGAGAGAAAATACAGCGTATTGGCCAAACAAGTGGTCAGAAATCAAACAACTGGACAAATGCAAGAATCAAAGACTCCACGGAGATTATATAAAACAAATGCAATTGCGTAGGCGAAGTAGGCAAAATACTTCAGATACTTTGAGGTGACCTAGAGACCTAGAGGAAAATTTCAGCCCCATCAAGAGCTCTCATGAAACATCTATTAGGGTAGAAATAAACTTCAGGTCAGTGAGGCAGCAGAAGTAGGTAGGTAATGCTCCAAACTGGAAACGAGGGCTGAGAAGCAGCGCTGAGGACAGTCCTGGCAAGTTAGGATTTTCTTGACTGTAGGAGACCTGTTACTTTCTCCTACAGCTCTGCACATTTCCTTTAAAGTATTAAGATATAATTCACACACCATAAAATTTACCCATTAAAAGTGTACAATTCAGTGGTTTCCAGTATATTCACAAAGTGGTACAACTATCACCACTATCTGATTCCAGAATATCTTCATCATACCAAAAAGAAACCTTTGAATATATTAAAGTGGGAGGAATTGGCCTGTTTGTTTTTTAAAATTTTATACAGATACAATAGTCAAGACTGTGGTATTGACAGAGGAATAAGTGCATAGAACAATGGAACAGAATAGAGACCCAAGAGAACCAACACAAATATGCCCATCTGATTTTTTTTTTTTTTAATGAGACTTTTATTTATTTATTTATTTATTTTTGGCTGTGTTGGGTCTTCGTTTCTGTGCGAGGGCTTTCTCTAGTTGTGGCAAGCGGGGACCACTCTTCATCGCGGTGCGCGGGCCTCTCACTATCGCGGCCTCTCTTGTTGCAGAGCACAGGCTCCAGTCGCGCAGGCTCAGCAGTTGTGGCTCACGGGCCTAGTTGCTCCACAGCATGTGGGATCTTCCCAGACCAGGGCTCTAACCCGTGTCCCCTGCATTAGCAGGCAGATACTCAACGACTGCACCACCAGGGAAGCCCCTGCCCATCTGATTTTTGACAAATTTGCAAAAGCAATTCAGCAGAGGAAAGTAAGTCTTTTCAACAAATGGTGTTGAAGCCATAGGCAAAACATCCATAGGCAAAAAAAGAAAATGATATGAGAACCTCAATTTAAATGTCACACTTTATCCTAAAATTAAATCAAAATTGATCACAGACAAATATAAAATGTAAATCTATAAAATTTTAGAAAAAAAATCACAGGAGAGAACCTTTGTGATCTAGGTCTAGGCAAAGAGTCCTTAGACTTGACACCAAAAGCATGATTTAAAAAAAAAATCATAAATTTGACTTCATCAAATTTAAAAAATTTGGTTCTATGAAAAATCATGTTAAGAGGATGAAATGACAAGCTATAGGATGGCAGAAAATATTTGCAAACCACACGTCTTTGTCCGTTCAGGCTGCTATAACAAAAACAAAACAAAAACAAAAAACAAAACAAAAAAACACAGACTGGGTGCCTTATAAAAAACAGAACTGTATTGCTTATAGTCTTGGAAGCTGAAAGTCTGATATCAGGGTGCCAGTATGGTCAGGTCACATATGAAACAAAAGACTAGTTAGTATCTAGTATATATAAAGAACACTCAAAACTCAATAATAAAAGACCAAGCAATCCAATTAGAACATGGTCTAAAGACATGAAGAAACATTGTTGCTTTGCAACCTTGGGAGTTCCCCCAGTGAAATTTGAAACTCTCTCCTGTTCTAGGAGGGCAAGGAGAAGAGATAGACCACTCCAGATTGGTACGTGTCAGGGTTTTTTTTTAATAATTTTTTTAGTTGAAGTATAGTTCATTTACAATGTTGTGTTAGTTTTAGGTGCACAGCAAAGTGATTCAGTTATACATATACATACATATAGTCTTTTTCAGATTCTTTTCCATTATAGGTTATTGCAAGATATTGAATATAATTTCCTGTGCTATACAGTAGGTCCTTGTTGTTTATTTTATATATAGTATTGTGTATATGTTAAGCCCACACTCCTAATTTATCTCTCCCCCCTTCCCCCTGCTATCCCCTTTGGTAACTATAAGTTTGTTTTCTGTCTTTGAGTCTATTTGTGTTTTGTAAATAAGTTCCTTGGTAACATTTTTTAAGGTTCCACATATAAGTGATATCATATGATATTTGTCTTTCTCTGTCTGTCTTACTTCACTTGGTATGATAATCTCTAGGTCCATCCATGTTGCTGCAAATGGCATTATTTCATACTTTTTTATGGCTAAGTAATATTCCATTGTGTGTGTGTATGTGTGTGTGTGTGTGTGTGTGTATATATATATGTACACATATATATACCACATTCATCTGTCAATGGACATTTAAGTTGCTTCCATTTCTGGGCTATTGTAAATAGTGCTGCTGTGAACAGCACTATTGGGGTGGGGTGCACGTATCTTTTTGAATTAGAGTTTTCACCTTTTCTGGATATAGGTGCAGCAGTGGGATTGCAGGATCATATGGTAACTCTATTTTTAGTTTTTTAAGGAACCTGCATACTGTTCTCCATAGTGGCTGTACCAATTTACATTCCCACCAACAGTGCAGGAAGGTTCGTTTTTCTCCACACCCTCTCCAGGTAGCTGTTAGTTTTTAATAAGCAAGGGAACTTACACATGAAGCTTTTCTTGGGCAGTCGAAAGATAAGTAGATTTCTGCACCCACCCACCAGAATTGTAAGAGTTTATATAGAGGCCTTAACTGGATTCAGTCATGAATCCAGCCCATATGGACTCAATAACACATTGCTCTCTCAAGGTTGTGTCCTTGAAGTGGCTCCTAGTGCAGAAATAGTGGGTGGATCTACATTGCAAGGATAAAGGAGGGAGTAAGGAGCCTTAGATTGCCCAGGTCCAGCATGAGGTTGACCCAGCAGCCACGCCCTCTCAATGACCTCCTCCAACAGAAATTGTATCAAAAAAGATATACAGATGGCAAATAAGCACATAAAAAGGTGTTCAACATCATTAGCCATTAGGGAAATACAAATTAAAACCTCAATGAAATATCACTACAGGCCTAGCATAATGGCTAAAATAAAAAATATTGATAACACCAAATGCTGGCAATGATGGAAAGAAGCTAGATCACTCAGCCATTGCTAAATCATATGTAAAATACTAGAGCCACTCCAGGAAAGTGTTTGGCAGTTTCTTAAAAAACTAAAACATGCAACAACCATACAACCCTGCAATTTTACTGCTGGGTATTTATCCCAGAAAAATAAAGACATAAAAACCTGTACACAAATGTATATAGCAACTTTATTCATAAAAGCTTAAAATTAGCCAGATGTTCAACAGGTAAATTGTTAGACACTTTGTTATATATCCACACTATGAAATACTACTAGCAATTAAACTATTGCTACATGCAACAACCTGGGTGGATCTCCATGGAATTATGCTGAGGGGAAAAAGCCAACCCCCAAACGTTTTATATTATATGATTCTACTTATATAACATTATTGAAATGACAAAATTATAGAAATGGAGAACAGATTAGTGGTTGTCAGGGTTAAAGAGGGGTTGGGGTTAGGAGGTAAGTGGGCGTGGCTATAGCAAGACAACTTGAGGGATTCTTGTGGTGATTCTGTATCTTCACTGTATCAATGTCAGTATTCTGGTTGTGATATTGTATTATGGTTTTCCCTTTGGGGGAAATTGGGTAAAATGTACAAAGGATCTCTTTATATTATTTCTTAAAACTGGATATGAACCTACAATTATATCAAAATAAAAAGTTAAAGTTAAAAAATATAAAGATGGAACTGACACCCTCAGTAGAAGAATTGCAGGACACTTTAGCCTGGATTAGATTATGATAGCATCAGGATGACATGATGCTGTTGATTTGTTACTACAGAACAATCCGTTAAGCAAAAGAGGAAAAAGAACTAAGCTTTCCAGAAGGCAGGTGTCTAGTTGGTAAGCAGTAGCCTCACAGGTGCAAGGCTTGTGTGTGAACAAAACAGACTTTTCCTCTGAAGATGCCACCCATTGGGACATTTAGCTTGGAAAGGGGAGAATGGAGTAGATTTTAGTTCCCAGTAGCTGAGGACAACAAAAGCCCCTCTGATATTGCATGACAGGGATTGTACACAGAACAGAAAGAGGGGTCATTTTCAGTCAAAGAGAATGGTCAGTCAGAAAAGTGCTGCAAAGGAAACAGGAAATTTCAGGGGGACTCTTTAGGATGCTGTTGGTAGAAGATGATTTACAAGGACAACCAAACTAGCCCACCATGTTAAAAGCTCCTTCACTAAGCAGTGCACACCAGCTGTCAGGAATTTCCTTACATTTCAGGAATCTTTGACTTTAAGGTGGAATTCAGTGGGAAAAATTAGAAAGTGTTTTTAACCACATTCACACTGCAAATACTCATATGGTGTTCATATCTTGTTTTTGCTGTTTTAGTGAACTTATTTCCAAGATCAGTTTTCCTCATCTGTAAAATACCTATAAAGTTATTGGAAAAGTGGAAAACATGCACAAATTCCCTATGACAGTGACTGATACATGAAAATTAGAACTTTTGAGAGATCGTCTCTATTCCTGATCTTATATGTACTTGATAATATTTCGAGTTATTCTCCGTGAAATTATCTTCTACAGTTAGATGTGACAAGTATAATATGCATTGGGGTAGTATGTTTATCTTTTAAACCTGTATTGTTTTAGTTGCAACCTCATAGACTAATTACAGAATTAAAAATTTGCTATTAGTTCAAATGACTAGTTATATCTGCCCTGATTGTCTATTATATTCTAGACTGCAGCTTGACTTGGGGGAAAGTTTAAAAGTTGCTTTTTTAATAGACAGGCTTTTCTATTTGCATTCCATTATAACAGATGACATTTCTGGTGTTCATCAGTGCCTATCATATTCGCACATCACCCATGAATGGTTTTTTGGATTTCTTTTTAAGGCATTCTACTTTATTCTTTAAGTTTCAGTGAAAATGAGAAACAGAAAACCAAAATTTTAAATTTTGTTTATTTCTTATCAAAGTAAAATGTACATATAGAAACAAAAGTTTAAACAAAATGGAACAGTACAAATGAAAAGTAATTGTCTCCTTCCTTCTGACTCTCTAGCCCCAATTTTCAGAGAGAATCATTTAAAAATTGTTATTAGTTACTTCCTAATTCTAAATAATTGTGTTAATTCTTCTATTTCGCTTTGCAAACTTTAAACTGTATATTGGCATTGATTTTAAAAAGTAACTTTCCTCATTTCTATCCCAGACCTATTTACTTCCTTCTCTTTTCAACTTTTGTTAGTCTTGTTTTAATTTTCAGTTGTTTCATTGGTTATCTTTATAATTTCAAATAATATATTTATTCCCAATTCTTATTATTTTCTTACTTCTAATGTCCTCAAAGTTCTTGAATTTCCTTTGTATTTGGTTAAGGTTTACTCTCAAGTAGTGTTTCCACAAAATCAATTTGAATCTTTTCATGTGAGGAGACATCTTTATTTTTCTCTTATACTTGCTTGGCTGATAGTTGGACTGATTTGGAATTCTTCGTTTAAAATAATTTTCTCTCCAAACTTGGAAGGCATTATTACACCATTTTCTGGCATCTATCTGATGTCATTCTTATTCTAGTTTCTTGGGAAATTACCTTATTGGTTTTTTTCCTCTTTGAAAGTTTCTGGGTTCTATTCTTTTCAGTTAAAAAAATTGATTTCAGAAATTGATCTTTTTAATTTACCCAAATCCCAGTAAGCCTTTTAGGCAGAAGACATGTGTTTTAATTTGGCAATGAGAAATTTGTTGCTATGACTTCTGTGATTATTTCCCCCAGTCCTCAACCCCTCACCCAACTTTCTGTTTTCTTTTTTTGGAACTTCTCTTATGTATCAATAGGTGTTAAATTTCCTAAACTGACCTTTGACAATTTTAACTGTGCTTTAAAATACTTTTTCTGAGTAGTGGAGACCTTCAAGATGTCGGAGGAGTAAGACGTGGAGATCACCATCCTCCCCACAAACACGTCAAAAATACATCTACATGTGGAACAACTCCTACAGAGCACCTACTGAACGCTGGCAGAAGACCTCAGACTTCCCAAAAGGCAAGAAACGCCCCACGTACCTGGGTAGGGCAAAAGAAAAAACAGAGACAAAAGAATAGGGACAGGACCTGCGAAGGAGGAAAAGTTTCCACACACTAGGAAGCCCCTTCACTGGCAGAGACCTGGGGCGGGGTTGGGGGGCGGTGGCCAGGGGGAAGGTTCAGAGCCATGGAGGAAAGCGCAGCAACAGGGGTGCAGAGGGCTAAGCGGAGAGATTCCCGCACAAAGGATCGGTGCCAACCAGCTCTCACCAGCCCGAGAGGCTTGTCTGCTCACCAGCCAGGGTGGCTGCAGCTGGGAGCTGAGGCTTGGTCTTAGGTGGTCAGATCCCAGGGAGAGGACTGGGGTTGGCTGCGTGAACACAGCCTGAAGGGGGATAGTGCACCACAGCTAGCAGGGAGGGAGCCCGGGAAAATGTCTGGACCTGCCTAAGAGACAAGAGACCATTGTTTCAGGGTGTGTGAGTAGAGGGGATTCAGAGCACTGCCTTAACGAGCTCCAGAGACGGGCATGAGCTGCGGCTATCAGCGCGGACACCAGAGACGGGCTTGAAATGCAAAGGCTGCTGCTGCAGCCACCAAGAAGCCTGTGTGCAAGCACAGGTCACTATCTACACCTCCCCTCCCGAGAACCTGTGCAGCCTGCTACTGCCAGGGTTCTGTGACCCAGGGACAACTTCCCCGGGAGAATACACGGTGTGCCTCAGGCTGGTGCAACGCCATGCTGGCCTCTGCCGCCGCAGGCTCACCCCACATTCTGTACTCCTCCCTCCCCGCCAGCCTGAGTGAGCCAGAGCCCCCTAATCAGCTGCTCCTTTAACCTCATCCTGTCTGGGTGGGAACAGATGCTCTCAGGCGACCTACAAGCAGAGGCGGGGCCAAATCCAAAGCTGAACCCCGGGAGCTGTGCGAACAAAGAAGAGAAAGGGAAATCTCTCCCAGCAGCCTCAGGAGCAGTGGATTAAATCTCCACAATCAACTTGATGTATCCTGCATCTGTGGAATACCTGAATAGACAATGAATCATCCCAAAATTGAGGTGGTGGACTTTGGGAACAACTGTAGACTTGGGGTTTGCTTTCTCTATCTAATTTGTTTCTGGTTTTATGTTTATCTTAGTTTAGTATTTATAGTTTATTATCATTGGTAGATTTGTTTATTGATTTGGTTGCTCCCTCCCTTTTTTTTAATATATAGATATATATATATAGTTTTACTTTTTCTGTTTTTGGTAGTGTGCATGTGTATGCTACTTTGTGTGATTTTGTCTATATACCTTTGCTTTTACCATTTGTCCTAGGGTTCTGTCTGTCCATTTCTTTCTTTTTTTTTTTTTTTTTTTTTACTTTTTACTTTTTTTTATTTTGAAAAATTTTTTTTAAATTTCAATTCTTTTCTTTTCTTTCTTTCTCTCTTTTTTTCTCCCTTTTCTTCTGACCCATGTGGCTGACAGGGTCTTCGTGCTCCGGGAGGGTGTCAGGCCTGTGCCTCTGACGTGGGAGAGCTGAGTTCAGGACATTGGTCCACCAGAGACCTCCCAGCTCCACGTAATATCAAAGGGTGAAAGTTCTCCCAGAGATCTCCGTTTCAATGCAAAGACCCAGCTCCAATCAAAGACCAGCAAGCTACAGTGCAGGACACCCTATGCCAAACAACTAGCAAGACAGGAAAACAAACCCACCCTTTACAGAGAGGCTGCCTAATATCATAATAAGTTCACAGACACCCCAAAACACACACCGGATGTGGTCCTGCCCACCAGAAAGACAGGATCCAGCCTCATTCACCAGAACACAGGCACCAGTCCCCTCCACCAGGAAGCCTACACAACCCACTGAGCCACACTTATCCACTGGGGGCAGACACCAAAAACAACGGGAACTACGAATCTGCAGCCTGTGAAGTGGAGACCCCAAACACAGTAAGCTAAGCAAAATGAGAAGACAGAGAAATACACAGCAGATGAAGGAGCAAGGTAAAAACCCACCAGACCAAACAAATGAAGAGGAAATAGGCAGTCTACCTGAAAAAGAATTCAGAGTAATGATAGTAAAGATGATTCAATATCTTGGAAAGAGAATGGAGAAAATACAAAAAACATTTCACAAGGACCTAGCAGAACTAAAGAGGAAACAAACAATGATGAACAACACAATAAATGAAATTAAAAATTCTCTACAAGGAATCAATAGCAGAATAACTGAGGCAGAAGAACGGATAAGTGACCTGGAGGTTGAAATAATGGAAATAACTACTGCAGAGCAAAATAAAGAAAAGAGAGTGAAAAGAATTGAGGACAGTCTCAGAGACATCTGGGACAACATTAAATGCACCAACGTTCGAATTATAGGGGTCCCAGAAGAAGAAGAGAAAAAGAAAGGGACTGAGAAAATATTGGAAGAGAATATAGTTGAAAACTTCCCTAATATGGGAAAGGGAATAGTTAATCAAGTCTAGGAAGTGTAGAGAGTCCCATACAGGATAAACCCAAGGAGAAACACGCCAAGACGTATATTAATCAAACTCTCAAAAATTAAATACAAAGAAAAAATATTAAAAGCAGCAAGGGAAAAACAACAAATAACATACAAGGGAATCCCCATAAGGTTAACAGCTGATGTTTCAGCAGAAACGCTACGAGCCAGAAGGGAGTGGCAAGACATATTTAAAGTGAGGAAAGGCAAAAACTGACAACCAAGATGACTCTACCCAGCAAGGATCTCATTCAGATTGGATGGAGAAATTAAAACATTTACAGACAAGAAAAAGCTAAGAGAACTCAGCACCACCAACCCAGCTTTACAACAAATTCTAAAGGAACTTCTCTCGGCAGGTAAAACAAGAGAAGGAAAAGAACTACAATAACAAACCCAAAACAATTAAGAAAATGGTAGTAGGAACATACATATCGATAATTACTTCAAATGTAAATGGTTTAAATGCTCCAACCAAAAGACATAGACTGGCTGAATGGATACAAAAAGGAGACCCATATATATGCTGTCTACAAGAGACCCACTTCAGACCTAGGGAAACGTACAGACTGAAAGTGAGGGGATGGAAAAAGATATTCCATGCAAATGGAAATCAAAAGAAAGCTGGAGTAGCAATTCTCATATCAGACAAAATAGACTTTATAATAAAGAGTATTACAAGAGACAAAGAAGGACACTACATAATGCTCAAGGGATCAATCCAAGAAGAAGATATGAAAATTGTAAATATTTATGCACCCAAAATAGGAGCACCTCCATACATAAGGCAAACATCCATAAAAGGGGAAATTGACAGTAACACAATCATAGTGGGGGACTTTAACACCCCACTTACACCAATGGACAGAGCATCCAAAATGAAAATAAATAAGGAAACACAAGCTTTAAATGGTACATTAAATAAGATGGATATAATTGATATTTACAGGACATTCCATCCAAAAACAACAGAATACACTTTCTTATCAAGTGCTCATGGAACATTCTCCAGGATAGATCATATCTTGGGTCACAAATCAAACCTTGGTAAATTTAACAAAATTGAAATTGTATCAAGTATCTTTTCCAACCACAACGCTATGAGACTAGATATCAATTACAGGAAAAAATATGTAAAAAATACAAACACATGGAGGCTTAACAATACACTACTAAATAACCAAGAGATTACTGAAGAAATCAAAGAGGAAATCAAAAAATACCTAGAAATAAATGACAACGAAAACACGATGCCCCAAACCCTATGGGACGCAGCAAAAGCAGTTCTAAGAGAGAAGTTTATAGCTATAAAATCCTACCTCAAGAAACAAGAAACATCTCAAATAAACAACCTAACATTACACCTAAAGCAATTAGAGAAAGAAGAACAAAAAAACCCCAAAGCTAGAAACAATAGCCAAGATCAATAAAACTAAAAACTCGTCCTTTGAGAAGATAAACAAAATTGATAAACCATTAGCCAGACTCATCAAGAAAAAAAGAGAGAAGCCTCAAATCAATAGAATTAGAAATGAAAAAGGAGAAGTAACAACTGACACTGCAGAAATACAAAGGATTATGAGAGATTATTACAAGCAACTATATGCCAATAAAATGGACAACCTGGAAGAAATGGACAAATTCTTAGAAAAGCCCAAGCTTCTGAGACTGAACTAGGAAGAAATAGAAAATGTAAACAAACCAATCATAAGCACTGAAATTGAGAATGTGATTAAAAATCTTCCAACAAACAAAAGCCCAGGACCAGATGTCTTCACAGGCGAATTCTATCAAACATTTAGAGAAGAGCTAACACCTATCCCTCTCAAACTCTTCCAAAATATAGCAGAGGGAAGAACACTTCCAAACTCATTCTATGAGGCCACCATCTCTCTGATACCAAAACCAGACCAAGATGTCACAAAGAAAGAAAACTACAGGCCAATATCACTGTTGAACATAGATGCAAAAATCCTCAACAAAATACTAGCAAACAGAATCCAACAGCACATTAAAACGGTCATGCACCATTATCAAGGGGGGTTTATCCCAGGAATGCAAGGATTCTTCAATATACACAAATCAATCCATGTGATACACCATATTAACAAATTGAAGGATAAAAACCATATGATCATCTCAATAGATGCAGAAAAAGCCTCTGACAAAATTCAACACCCATTTATGATAAAAACCCTCTGGAAAGTGGGCATAGAGGGAACTTACCTCAACATCATAAAGGCCATATATGATAAACCCACAGCCAACATAGTTCTCAATGGTGAAAAACTGAAACCATTTCCTCTAAGATCAGGAACAAGACTAGGTTGTCCACTCTCACCACTATTATTCAACGTAGTTTTACAAGTTTTAACCACAGCAATCAGAGAAGAAAAATAAATAAAAGGAATCCAAATCGGAAAAGTAGAAGTAAAGCTGCCACTGTTTACAGATGACATGATACTATACATAGAGAATCCTAAAGATGCTACCAGAAAACTACTAGAGCTAATCAATGAATTTGGTAAAGTAGCAGGATACAAAATTAATGCACAGAAATCTCTTGCATTCCTATACACTAATGATGAAAAATCTGAAAGAAAAATTAAGGAAACCCTCCCATTTACCATTGCAACAAAAAGAATAAAATACCTAGGAATAAACCTATCTAAGGAGACAAAAGACCTATATGCAGAAGACTATAAGACACAGATGAAATAAATTAATGATACAAACAGATGGAGAGATATACCATGTTCTTGGATTGGAAGAATCAATCTAGTGAAAATGACTATACTACCCAAAGCAACCTACAGATTCAATGCAATCCCTATCAAACTACCAATGGCATTTTTCACAG
Source organism: Eschrichtius robustus (assembly GCF_028021215.1). Taxonomy (NCBI): domain Eukaryota; kingdom Metazoa; phylum Chordata; class Mammalia; order Artiodactyla; family Eschrichtiidae; genus Eschrichtius; species Eschrichtius robustus. Next base: position 37,118,626 of record NC_090839.1, read on the forward strand.
AACTAGAACAAAAAATTTTACAATTTGTATGGAAACACAACAGACCCCATATAGCCAAAGCAATCTTGAGAACGAAAAATGGAGCTAGAGGAATCAGGTTCCTGGACTTCAGACTCTACTACAAAGCTACAGTCATCAAGACAGTATGGTACTGGCACAAAAATAGAAATATAGATCAATGGAACAGGATAGAAAGCCCAGAGATAAACCCATGCACATACGGTCACCTTATTTTTGATAAAGGAGGCAAGTATATACAATGGAGATAAGACAGCCTCTTTAATAAGTGGTGCTGGGAAAACTGGACAGCTACATGTAAAAGAATGAAATTAGAACACTCCCTAACACCATACACAAAAATAAACTCAAAATGGATTAATGACCTAAATGTAAGACTAGACACTATAAAACTCTTAGAGGAAAACATATGCAGAACGCTCTATGACATAAATCACAGCAAGATCCTTTTTGACCCATCTCCTAGAGAAATGGAAGTGAAAACAAATATAAACAAATAGGATCTAATTAAACTTAAAAGCTTTTTCACAGGAAAGGAAACCATAAACAAGATGAAAAGACAACCCTCAGAATGGGAGAAAATATTTGCAAATGAAGCAACTGACAAAGGATCAATCTCCAAAATTTACAAGCAGCTCATGCAACTCAATATGAAGAAAACAAACAACCCATTCCAAAAATGGGCAGAGGGCCTAAATAGACATTTCTCCAAAGAAGATATACAGATTGCCAACAAACACATGAAAGGATGCTCAACATCACTAATCACTAGAGAAATGCACATCAAAACTACAATGAGGTATCACCTCACACCAGTCAGAATGGCTATCATCAAAAAATCTATAAAGAAGAAATGCTGGAGAGGGTGTGGAGAAAAGGGAACCCTCTTGCCCTGTTCGTGGGAATGTAAATTGATACAGCCACTATGGAGAACAGTATGGAGGTTCCTTAAAAAACTAAAAATAGAACTACCATATGACCCAGCAATCCCACTACTGGGCATATACCCTGAGAAAACCATAATTCAAAAAGAGTCATGTACCACAATGTTCATCGTAGCTCTATTTACAATAGCCAGTACATGGAAGCAACCTAAGTGTCCATCAACAGATGAATGGATAAAGATGTGGCACATATATACAATGGAATATTACTCAGCCATAAAAAGAAAAGAAATTGAGTTATTTGTAGTGAGGGGGATGGACCTAGAGTCTGTCATACAGAGTGAAGTACGTCAGAAAGAGAAAAACAAATAACGTATGTTAACACATATGTATGGAATCTAAAAAAAAAAAAAAAGTTTCTGAAGAACCTAGGGGCAGGACAGGATTAAAGATGCAGATATAGAGTATGGACTTGTGGACACGGGGAGGGGGAAGTTTAAGCTGCGATGAAGTGAGACAGTAGCAAAGACATATATACACTACAATATATACAATAGATAGCTGGTGGGAAGCAGCCGCATAACACAGGAAGATCAGCCCAGTGCTTTGTGCCACGTAGAGGGGTGGGATAGGGAGGATGAGAGGGAGATGCAAGAGGGAGGAGATATGGGGATATATGTATATGTATAGCTGATTCACTTTGTTATAAAGCAGAAATTAACACACCTTTTTAAAGTAATTATACTCCAATAAATGTGTTAAAAAATAAAATATAATACTTTTTCTTTTCTTCCCCTTATATCTGTGGTTTTAGTCTTGGCATTTTACCCAACACAGTAGCCAGAGTGAACTGGCCTTAACATAAGTCAGATCACGACATTCTTTATTCAAACCCTGCAGTGGCTCCCCCTTTCTCTGAGAGCAAAGTCCCTGCAATAGCCAATAAAACCCTACATGATCTTCCTTTTGCACCCCTCTGTCTTCATCTTCTGCTACCTTCACCCTGCTCATTGCAATCCAGCAATATTGCCTCTTTGCTCTATCTTTACCTCCCCAGGCTCACGCCTGCCTTAGAGACTTTGTGCAAACTATTCCCTCTTGCTGGAACTCCCATTTCTTCTAGATTCTCTCTTGACCCACTCCCTCCTCTTTCTCAAGTCTTTGCTTATATCTTAATTGCACAGTAAGCCTGGCCCCAGTGGTCCCATTTAAGTTCCAAAACCTGCCTGTCCCAGAGGATTCCCAAATTTGTTCCCATGTTCTTATTTCTTGCCTAATACACTGACATTTATCTATTTATTATGTTTATATTTATTGTTCTCCAGCAGCTAGAAGGTCAGCTCTGAAGGACAGGATTCTGTGTCTGCTTCCACTAGTATAACTGAAGAATCTAGTATATACTATCAGAACCAGGCACATAGTAGGTATTTAATTAATATTCTTTGACTGAATAAATAACTTTGTGTCCTAGAATATTAAATGATTTTTATCTTCCAGCTCCTCAATGAAACATTTTATTCAGTAATTCTATTTTGAATTTACATTAATCCTTTCTTTTTCTCAAATTATTCCTTGATCATAGCTTCTTATTTTTCTTTTACAATCACAGCATCATCTCATATTGCTTTGAAAATAATAATATTTATAAGTTCTTTTTTCCTCGAATTTTCTTAAGCAAAACGGTGAATCCTAATTTCCAATTAATTCAGTCATTTTCATTTTAAGTTATATGGCAGTATACAATAATCGACTTGATTGTCAAAAAAAAAAAAAAAGAACTTGGGAGTGAATATAAGTAGCTCATTGTTTAAAATAGAAAAAAAAAAAAAGACTTGATTGTCACAGCTGGATATGTAAATCAAATTAGCTTAAGCAAAGAAAGGATTTTTTTTTCCTATTTTTGCTGATATAATTGAAAAATCCATGGATTTATCTGTCTTAATTTATTGCTGAATCATCTATCTCACTCTCCATCATTTGAATGCCCTCTATTCATGAGGGCAAGATGCCCAGGGATACATGGGAGCCTTTCTAAGTAGTCACAGCAGAATAGTTTCAGTGAAGTTTCTGATTGGTTTGCCTTGGGTCACATGACTAATCTTAAGCCAACTTGTGGTCAGGTATTTGAGATTCTCTGATTTTTTTAGACCTGGATCTTGTGTTCCCAAGGTGAAAAGAGGTAAAAGATGAGCAGCTTAACCTGAACTACATGAATAAAGTTCTCCCAAACAAAGAGATATTAATATTGCTGTAAGAAGGGGGAGACAAAAATTGTGCATCAGTCATAATCTCCACACATTTTGAGGAAAACAATTGATGCTTAGTTTCACCTAGAAGTTTAGCTAAAGATATAGAAGAGCATTTATCTTCAGGGAAAGCCACCTGAGTACAACCAGCAAACTATTTTATTAATTGCTTTTTAAATTAGTTGAAGTAGTATCTTCAACTCTTATCTGGACAGATTTATTTTTGGCTCAATGGAATCAACAGGATTCCATTGACCTTGTGAGTTAATTTTTATAGTCTATCATAAATACTGCTTGCTGAATCTGAGACTAAATTCATAAGATTAGATATGCAAAATGTTTATTCTTATTTCTTCAAAATCATGCCAGGCAAAATTTTTCCTGGAGAGAAGTAATACCTAAGTTTCTGATAAAGCTGGGGAGGAACAAACACTATAATTAATTCGTTTTAAAAGGATAAGGAGGGACTTCCCTGGTGGCGCAGTGGTTACGAATCCGCCTGCCAATGCAGGGGACATGGGTTCGATCCCTGGCCCGGGAAAATCTCACATGCTGCAGAGCAACAAAGCCCATTTGCCATAACTATGGAGCCTGTGCTCTAGAGCCTGCGAGCCACAACTACTGAGCCTGGGTGTTGTAACTATTGAAGTCCCATGCCTAGAGCCCATGCTCTGCAACAAGAGAAACCACCACGATGAGAAGCCCGCACACCACAATGAAGAGTAGCCCTGGCTCGACGCAACTAGAGAAAGCCCATGCACAGCAGCAAAGACCCATCACAGCCAAAAATAACTAACTAAATAAATGAATAAAAAGGAAATAGGTTAAAAAAAAGGATAAGGAGTAAAGCAAGTAACATAATAATAACATAATAATAAGTAACACTAGTAATACTTCTACTAATAACTTTACTGTTGAATATTCTTAAGTCTTTCAAAATATTTTCACCTATACTATCGAATCACTTGTTTTCTCATCTCATGAAATCAGCAGGACAGATATCATTGTGTTCATTTACCAAACAAGAAAATTGAAGGTCAAGTAGGTAAATATAACATTTATACAAGCCATCACACAGTTTGCTCATGCTGTATTCGAGATCTTTATTTATGTCTCTACATCACCTGTTCGGATTATGAGCATTATGGGGGTGGATATCTTGTATTATTTACTTGTGTAGTCCCAGATCTTAGCCAGAGCCTGGCATATATCAGATAACAAGAAAAAAGTTTTCAAAATAGAATTTAATTGCCTGTGGTCACAAAGCTAAGTCATGTATGGCTGGGATGAAAACCAAGTTCTTGTGCTTTTCAATACAGCATGTAGACTGCTCATTAAATTGCAATCAATGTGTCACATATGTTTTAAAATAAAGGAACATAATAACCTTGAGTGAGTCTAGTGAGATGCCATCCAGCAAAGTGTGAGTCAGGGGTCCCAGCAGGAAGAAGATGACACACTAAAGCTGAGTAAATGAGAAAGGTTAATAAAAGGACTATTATAAAGGTCAAGGAAGAAAACAAGGAAGAGTGCAGGACACTGGGACTTGTGATAACAGCAGGGAGCTTCTACCACTCCTAGACCTGGAGAGGTAAGGAGAAGTAGTTCCAGGAACCCACGGAGAGAGCATTACATAAGGGCAACTTGATGGGAGCTGGGGTCCGCAGGAGATGGGACCAGCTAACTTACAGGGATCCAGAAGGCAGTGAGCCAGGAGAATAAATACCCTAACTTTACCTTCCTCCCATCTCATCCTGGTATATACCATGGCTGAAGCCAACCAGAAAACAAAGAGCAGATACTCCTATTGATAAATCCATCCAGATTAGCATCGCAAGGGCCAGGGCAGAGAGCAGGATGGAAAAGGATGGAGAGTGGAGGGGTCAACAGAAGACATCTAACATGGAGGATTTGCTACCCCAAGCCTTCAGTGACAGAAGTGAAAACTCCCTTGAGTACTTAGCCTACGCTTGACTAGAGACTGAGGAAGCTAATGTACTTGGAAGGACCTGGTGTGCTAACAGGGCTGCTGCCAATCTTTGGAAGAGTAACTCATTCTTGCCAAGAAGCATAACAGATGGGGTCTGTGGTTTAGCTCACCACTTCCATTGTGTGCAGCTGTCAGTTGTGGCTACAGTCCTGGGTTCTAGAGGGTTGCAGGCTGTAATTTGTACCCCAGATCTTCCAGAGAACTACTGGCATACTCTGCCCAGTAAGTACAGGCACAATCTATCCACACTGCTAGAATCAAAGGATATTTTTCATTAATTGAATGTGACAGTGCATTTACCCCTCTTTTTTTTAGAGAACAAAATACTGATTCAAAGATTGTTCTGACTATGAGCTCCAAACAACACACACCACAGAAGCCAATGACTCAGTTTGGTCTATTTCTTTATGAATAGATTCTTCTGTGTGGTGTGTCCAAGTGAGTCCTAGCTTGCAAATTCTCAACACTGCTCACCCAGCAGTAGTCTCCCTTTAACTTACTTGGCATGGCTTTTCCTCTTGGGCCATGATGATCTCAGCTGTGTTGGTGTGCAACTTGTACATGCAGAATATTAAGGAAATGACCTGAATAAATCTCCTTCAAGCAAAGGGTCAGAATCAGGCTTCTGGTAACAGTGTCTAAAAACTGGGATGAACCACATCTGGTTCCACCATTGTATGACCCTGTGAACTTGTTAACCTCTGTAAACTTTGGTATTTCCATCTATGGAAAGGAGTCATTTATCTCCCCTTCCTACATCCTCAGATTTTGGAAATCTCTGAAGTGCTGCCTAATTATAAGATATTATAACCCCATAATATGTAGTTATTAAAGATAAACATTAATTTAAAATATTTTAAAGGGTTTACATATGCCTCTTGTTTTCTCCAGAATAGTTGCTGGGGCTTATGAAGTAGCATGTCTTAATTAAAATGAGGAAATGTGCTTTTATTTCAACCTATCATGAAAAGTTGCATGAAAAAGGAAAAGTCACTTATTAATTTTAAGAGTCAGACTTTCTATGTGAGAAATGTGGATAATAGGAATTTACTTTCTGAATTTTCTCTGGAACTAAAAGAATAAGTGCTTTAAAAAAAATGAAGTGTTATAAAAGTGAAAGTTACTTTTTAGTTTAGTTTAGATGAGTCATAATATTTGATAGGTCAATTTGTTTTCCTGTTACGTAAATAGTGTTTTGCTACTCTTGACTAATATTAGAGTCAGAATTCTACTCTATGAAAATGGAATATTTCAGTATTTCTAAAAAGAAAATATGAAAGTCACGACCTAAGTGACTCTGGTCAAGTGGAAGAAACCCTGGATTTGCAAAGAGAAAGAACACTAAAGAACTGATTTTTTATTTAAAAAGTCTTTTATAGGTTTAGCAAGATTTTGGTTTAATAACTAGGGGTATCCATACTCATAATTTATCTATTGCTGCTACAATGTTGTGTTATAAACCACCTCAAAGCCCAGAGGTTTAAAAAAGCAGACATTATGATTGCTGTTGAGTATGGGGTGAGTTGGACAGGTCTTCTGCTATTGGCTGGACACATTCACATGTCTGCAGTCAGTTGTGGGTTGGGAGACAAGTCTGTTGACATTGGCTGGGTTCTATCGCATATTTGGAGGTGGGTTGGCTCTAAGCTGGTTTGGATGGGTTCAGCTGGAATGACTAAGCTTTTCTTCATTGGTTTCTTACTCACCTCTAGCAGGCTAACCGAGGCTTATTTTCATGATGGCTAGACGTGGTAGAGGCTTAGGCTCAAAAGCAGTCTATTGCTACTTCTGCATCATTTTTTTCTGGGAAAACCAAGTTATAACACCAGGCTAGATTTGAGGAGTAGACAAAGACTCCACTGATGGATGGGAGAAGCTACAAAATCATGTTGCAAAGTGTATGGATACAGGGGGAAGTAGAGGATTGGGGCCATTTTTGCATTCAGCCTATCACACTTCTCTACTTAAATTGTCTTGTGGGCAGTAGGTAAGGGCTTATAAACATCTGGGAGGTTTCAAAACTTTGGCCATTGCTATATCAGTGTGTCACTACAACAAGCCATCTGCATAGAGCAAATCAAGTTTGTACTTAAAGGGATCTATAAGACATGCCGACTATTCTTATGAATGTACAACTTTGTCTGACATACATTTTTTAATATCTGGAATATCCCATTTGTGCAACTTGAGCAATCAAATCAGATGCAGTAACTGGTGGTGTGACACCTTTCTCAGCCACCCTTATAACAGGATAATTCTTAGGCTGCTATTTATTTTACGTATTGGATTTAATTTACAGAATAAACATATGTCATTTTCTGAAAACTTCCATCTCATTTGCTTATATTTTTAGAGGGAGGAAAATTATCTTTACTTAATAATATTTGGGAATGTGGGCCTTTGTACAAAGGGCTGCTATATAGCACAGCGGTCCCCAATCTTTTAGGCACCAGGGACCGGTTTCATGGAAGACAATCTTTTCATGGGGGTGGGGAGGGACGGATATGGTTCAGACGGTAATGCGAGCGATGGGGAGCGGCTGTAAATACAGATGAAGCTTTGCTCACTCACCCACCGCTCACCTCCTGCTGTGAGGCCCAGTTCCTAACAGGCCATGGACAGGTCCCGGTCTGTGGCCTGGGGGTTGGGGACTCCTGATATAGCATATTTATTTGTAACTCAACACAAAAAAGGGTGTATGTAGAGGGAGGAAGCTGGGGAGTATTTACAATTCTTCGCTTCTGCAGTGTAGATTATTTCTTTACTTAAACATGGAGCTTCAAAGAGGAATTTAGATCAATGAAAATAACATATTTGCTTGGCCTTTGTTAATAACAAAATTTGTTGCCTGTATCTTCATGAATATGGAAAAAATAGAATTAAAAATATTTGGGAAAGTAAAACCAGATAATTATAATAAAACCAGTTAAATCAGATGCAAACTATTATATATAGGATGGATAAACAGCAAGGTCCTACTGTATAGCACAGGGAACTATATTTAATATCCTGTGATAAACCATAATGGAAAGGAATATGAAAAAGAATATATATATGCATAACTGAGTCACTTTGCTGCACAGCAGAAATTAAACACAACATCGTAAACCAACTATACTTCAATAAAATTTAAAAAATAAATCAAAACAGAAAATTTTAAATTATATAATTGAGAAAACGGTGACTATAACCCCATGGATGGTTTTGGATATTTCAGAATACAGCCTGGCCATGGTCATTCCTAAGAGAAAGTTTGAAGTTATAATAAAATGTAGCCGTAATGCATTTAGAGGAGTCAACCGCTTTCTAACTAGTCATAAAGTAGGAAAATAATCTTTCACGTTATTATGCAACCTGCAATGTTTTTACTACTTCTAGTCAGGATTAAAAATGTCAGTTAATGTATATAATATATACGTAGTGAGATTACATGGTAAATTTATGGTTACTCCAATATTTCATTGTCCAAAGTTCTAACTAGAGTTCTTGTTTCTTTCAAGTATTCGTTCTCCTTAGCCTGTTGAACTGCCTTTGAACCCAAAGGCCTGTGATAATCTACAGGCTATGTGTGGAGACTAAAATCCTGTGCTAGTCTTCTGTTTCAGAGTTCTGTTCTGGCTTTATTTACTGAACGTTAACTGACTGTCTATTGTAACCTCTTGTTCACTGAATTCATGTATTAAGTGGGGTATTTATAACATTTTAAAATAATAATCATTTTTAAAGCTATGGTGGAGAAAGGTGAGTTTAAGATTCAAATCCTGGCTCCACATTACTAATGAGATGACTTTGACTTCGCCTCCTAAGCCTCATCTTCTCATCTTTAAATTGGAGATAGTAATATTACTGATCTCATATGATTATTATAATAATAATGAGGTAATATGCATAAAGTAAAAATGTAGTGAGCTTTCAATAAATAATGATAGCTAGAAGTCACGCTTTGTTTAAAATACACCTGTATCCTAACCCCTGGAAGAATCTTTGCTGGGAAATCTGACCAACATAAGAGAAAAGACTATAAATGCTGTTATTGAAGTTACTCAAGGAAATATTCCAGTCTGATTATCTTACAAACACATTTAATAAGCTCTGTCCATGTCTTTAGAGCTTTTAATCAGTTTTTTTCTTTGCTCTACTCTTTTAAATAAACTAGCAGCCAAAAATCACCAGATATTTGTGGGAAGTGTCTGATATGAAAGATAGAGACAAAGCAAGCAGGAGAAAGCAAACAGGTGGGAACAAAGACTAGCCATTGGAAGAAGACTTTAAAAATAAAGAGTCAATTAACATCATGGAGGGAATTGGAAATGAGACCAGGATGCTATAAAAATGATCAGAGAACAAAAAAAGAGCTCCTTAAAATTCAAAACATGATAGCAGAGAGGAAAACTGAAACAGAAGAGATGGAAGGTAAAGTTAGAAAATGCCACAGAATGTAGAACAAAAAGATAAAGCAGGGCTTCCCTGGTGGCGCAGTGGTTGAGAATCTGCCTGCCAATGCAGGGGACACGGGTTCGAGCCCTGGTCTGGGAAGATCCCACATGCCACGGAGCAACTGGGCCCGTGAGCCACAATTACTGAGCCTGCGCGTCTGGAGCCTGTGCTCCACAACAAGAGAGGCCGCGATGGTGAGAGGCCCGCGCACCGCGATGAAGAATGGTCCCCACTTGCCGCAACTAGAGAAAGCCCTCGCACAGAAACGAAGACTCAACACAGTCATAAATAAATAAATAAATAAATAAATAAATAAATAAATAAATAAATAAAATAACGTGAATTTCTTAAAAAAAAAAAGAAAGATAAAGCAGGCAGACAGGAAAAATAAGATAAGAAAATTAGAGGAACAATCCAGAAAGTTCAATACCCAAGACAGGAGGTGTTCCAGAAGAAGAGAAAATTAAGAAGAGGAAGTAATAAACAAAATATTTCTGGAGAATAATTTCTAGAACATTTCCCAGAATTACGACATGATTTTCTAAATTGAAAGAACCCAATGGATGCCCAGCGTAGTGAATAAAAATAACTCCAACCAAAGTCCAAAATTCATATAAATTCAGGACATTGAGGGCAGAGAAAAAGTCCAACAAATTTTCAGAGAAAAAAAATTTTTTTTCATATGGAGGATCAAGAAAGAGAACTAGGTTTACAACACTGGAAGCTAAAAGACAATGGAGGAAAGCCTTCCAAATTATAAGAGAAAATCATTTCTAAACTAGAATTTTCTGTTCAGCCAAAATATCAATTAATTTTGAAGGGCAGAATAAAAGTATTTTCATACATATCAGGTCCCAAATAATATACCTCCCTTGCATACTTTCTCAGGAGGCCACATAAAGATAAAATCCTTGAAATCAAAGGGTTAAGCAAAAATGAGGAAGAATTGGGAGTTCCAACACAGTAACAAGGCAAAGGTAATCCATTCTCAACCTTATGAAGAAAAAGCCCCAGAAGACAGTGGTACAAAATCTGGACAGAGAATCCAGGTTGGAGAGGGTCAGAAGTGCCCGGGAAGACATCTTCAAGAAAAAGATGAGAGAATATCAACATGTCCCCAAGACAAGGAGATTTCAACAACTGTAGCTATGTGGAATTAACAGTAAGTACAAAACAATCTGATCAACTGAGAAAACAAGGTATAGAGAACAAAATATTGTGCAGGAAATGAAAACTAATTATGACAGTTGCATGACTCAACTATGAATATACTATATATATACACGTATGTTTAGTAATGACATGTAAATATGAAATATAGAGCTAACCAAAATTAAGATAAATCTACATCTATGGTGGGATAATGAGGGCAGGGGAAAGATGAGGAAAGGATGATGCTAAAAACAAATTCCTCATCTTCCTCATCTTCTCAATTCTTGATTGAGAAATCAACAGATAGTGAACAGAGTGAATCAGTAAGTTGTGATCTAAATGTATTATTTAATGATATGGAGCTAAATGGCAAAAGAATCAGGTAACGTGATTAAATGTACTTAAACTGAAGAGAGGGAAATTGGGTGGGGTTGGGACAGGAAGCTTCATCTATTTATGAGAAGCTTTATACATTTATTTGGCACTTAAAAACTAAGAGTTTGTATATTTGATAAACATGAAATCTAAAAAGCAATGTATCTATGACATTGTTTTTACTGATACAATTTTTTGAAAAATGAGGACAAATATTTCCCCAAAGAAACAGGTTTTTGAGAACTTTTAAACATGAACACACACACACACACACACACACACACACACAGACATCCATCACTGTCACCAAGCAACTATTTTCTATCAATAAATGTGAGATGATTTTTTCCCCCATGTGTGAGTACTGCAGTTCTTTGCCTAAATTTTATCTGTAGATTCAACCTCACATTCTTGAGACTCAAACCTGCCAAGCAACTTTACAGCTAAGGCTAGTCCACAAGAAAGCAGTGACCAACTTTCTCCTTCTGTCCCTTCCTCTGGAATAAAAAGCAATTATACAAATATAGAACATATTTTATTATTAAAAAATGCTTCTAAAAATAGAACTAGATAATTGGTCTCATCAAAATTTTTATGTCTTTGCCTAAATGAGGGATCAGAAATTAAACACATATCAATACAAAGGAGACAAATCATTATATAAATAGAAAATCTCAATATTTAAAAATTCAAATATCAACTATTAGCAACTTAGTGCATTTTTTTGTAGTAGCCCTGGTTATTGTACTATGAGGAAAAAAATCTATTCTCTCAACATTCAGGGATGAAAAAGAGAGAGGGCATTAAAACAAACAAATTTTCTGAGTATAGATATTAAGCAGCATGTTAGCTTTCTCCTGTGGTGCAATCTTAGTTTTCCACCACAGCACATAAAAACATATTTTAATATCAGTAACTAGCCAGTTGGTATGCTACCCGTGGAGTGTGGAGTCAACATGGATTTTTTGCCCAACTTCAACAGTCCACGAAAGCTTAGCGTGTGACTCCATTATATGGAGTTGACTTCAGCTATTTTGTAAAGAGCGTACATCTCAGGAGATGAGGCTTAAGATGTACGCCTAGAAGGCACTATGATTATTTTATAAGTAATAAAATAGATTCTCCTCAATGCCAAGATATTCCTTGAGAAGAAATTAGTTCCTTAGGAAATTGGAATCAGGACTCCAGGACACTGGAGAATCACTTGCTTGCCTGTGGCACTAATACACTGCACAGGTACTTCTCAGCTCCTGTGTGCACACCAAGCCCTCGGGCTTTTGGCTAAAAGCGCACTGTGACACAGTCGGTCTGAGGTGGGGCCCAAGATTCTGTATCTCTAAAAAACTCCCAAGGGATGCTGATGCTGCTGGTTTGTGGACCACAGATTGAGTGGTTAGGTGCTAAATGATACCATAAGCTTCTCATTGACTAGATTGCTAGGTTTCCTATGTTGGCATAAAAGAGAGAAAACTAATTATAGAGTTTAATAGATTGCCTATCACACAGCAGGAATTCAATTTACATCTTTTGAGAGACTATGCTATCCTCAGATAAGTATGGAGTTGAAGAGAACCCCCAGAGAACATATCTTAGGCATATTTAATGAGAACTAAATTTTATATCTCTATATGCTTGGTGCAATTTTATATTTCATTTATACAAATAATATAATGAGAAATGCTATTTTAATAACTGAATTTCTCACATATTTGCAGAAAAGATTAATTTGAATAATTATAAATTATACACCAAACATTATGTTATGGGGAACGTGATTTTGCAAGATGATATCCTTAGATTTTTCTTTATTGTAGGTTTTGCTGTTGTCAGGCTGTTTTTGTTGCTAGGGGTTGTTATGGGCCAAAATTTATATTCACTTATATTCACCTAGTTCAGACAGTTGCCTGTCTTCATGTATAAAACATATTTTGCTTCCAATCTGCTATATTATGTGGGCTTACTTCTTTATAGTTTACTAGTAGAATTAATTGGACCTACACATTCCATGCCATAGAGAAATAAAGAAATAGGACACTTATGAGGCAATAAATTCTCAGTTACTTTAAGGGAAAGGTTCGAGAAGTCTTGAACTTTTTTCTTCCTATAGAACAGGGGTTTGCAGACTATAGTCTATGGACCAAATCCAGCCTGCCACCTCTGTTTGTAAATAAAGTTTTATCAGAACATGGACACACTCAGTGTGTGTGTGTCTATACTGTCTATAGCTATTTTCAGTCTACAGTGGTGGAGTTGAGTAGTGATAGAGATCATGTGACCTGCAGAGCCTAAAATATTTACTCTCTGACCTTAAAAGTTTGCCTATTCATTCTGCCATACAGTTAAAGAGTATATTCTTTATAATAAACTAAATTGAATAGGTAACAGGAGACAACATTATTATCTTCACTCAGACCAGAATTAGAATGTAGGGTGATGCAAATCTTGCATTGTTTCCTCCTTTGGAAGGTGCAGTGGCAACAACATAGCTCAAATAACAGTGTATATATTCTGTTTTGGGGGGAGGTTCTCTCCATTGTCTATTTGCAACTTAATTTTTCTTTTTTAACCACTCCCCTAAACAAAAGTGACTACTTGTTATTAGGGTATTTTCATTATTTTCTCCGTAGTCAAGAAAAGAGGGTGTTTTGCATCTTCATATTTATGACCTGAAATTTTTTACTACAGTTTTAAGTAAACCATTTTCCAAGTTATTTTTGTTTTTAGATTTGTAACATAATCACTGCCATCTGTTGCTTGGCTTGGCTGTTCTCTGCTCCTTGTACATATTTGTACATGGGAATCTGATATTTAATATGTGCCAGTGGAGGTAACCTATATTGGGGAAATGCATACATGTTTATAAAATATCTGTATTTACCCAATAAATATATGTACAAATTGATTCAATTTTTAAAATGTCTTAAATTGCTAACCTGGTACTATTTTTGTGAATGCAAAATCCCAGCTCAATATTATTCTTTATCTATATGATTCAGTTTGGCATTACAAAGCTGGGTCAACAAAGATGTGAGATTATTTATTTATTTCCATCTTTAAAATCAGAAGGAAACTGGAATATATGTCTTCTCTTTTAGTCATGCTATTTAGTTAGATAAAGAATGAAATCGTCCAAACCCTTATTCTGTCAATTATCTAGCATATTATAATGTCAGCATTAAAGTAAAAGATGGTATTCAAGTGAGAAAAAACACAAGTTCACAGTCTCTGTAAGTCATCATAGATTGACATACATGGCAACATCTATCTCTAATTATGTAGCTGCTACTGTAGCATTGGGGCCTATTTTTAATAAAATACAACACTATGCCAGCTCCCTCATTACTTAACCTCACAAATACTTTGAGTACAATTCTTTTCCATGAAAACCAGTGTTTCTACCCTGATCCTGAATTGGTGGAATGACTGAAAACCAGCAATTTCTTCAGGAACAGAAACCCCGGGGAAATACATGAAAAAACAGAAGGCATTTTTCATAACCTGCTGGCACAGAGCACTGAAAGGCATTTAGAGAATTGAAGTGGAACAAAACAATAGCATCAGAAGCCACAAGAGTGTTCGGTGTTTGCTTTAGTATCAGTTAGGGCTGTTTGTGGCTGCATGGGTTGAAACCCGCCCCCCCCCCCAAATTGTAGGGGTTTAAACGATATAGAAACCTTTTTCTGATTTAAAATCTAGGTGATCCAGGATGATGTGATTGTTGGGAGACCCAAGAACTTCTGTCTTCCTGCTCTACCCACCTCACTTCTGACTTCCATTCTCAAGGTCACCTCAGGGCTGAAAGTTCAGCCCTCAAGTGGGCATTCCATGGAGCAAGAAGGGGGAATGAGGGCAGGTGAACAAAGCATGCTGTCGTCCCAAATTAGATTGGAGTCTGTTGGAGGAGGTCATCGAGAGGGTGTGACATGCTGTCCCACGAGCTTGATCTGGGCAATTGGAGGCTCCTCACCTATCCCCTGTCCCTGAAATGTACCTTCTGCCCAATATTTCACAGTGGGAGCCATTGTCAAGGATGCATCCTTGAGAGAGCATGAGTTGTTGAGACCACCTGGATGGGATACGTGACTGAACCACGTTAAGTATAAACTTTAAGATTCTGGCGGGCCGGTGCCCGATAAAAGCCTGGTATGTAAATTCCCTTGATTTTAACCTGTCATCTACCAGTCTAGAGTGTCTGCTTCTTTCTTTGGTCTCTTCCTGCCCTCTGTGTACCTGGAGCAGTTTCGAATTACCCCCAGGGAACTTCTGAGGTTTCAAACCAACAGAATCCTACTGCCACTGGCCTCTAGGAGAATGGATACTGGGTAGGCAACCAGACTCTCTCTAACAGGGACTCCCTGATGAGCATCTTTCCCCACTGCTTTTGTATGTTTTACATAATAATATGATTGGTTATAACAAAAGTGTTTGCTCTTAGATCACTAAGGTGGGGCAACTATAGAGAAATGAGAGAATGCCAGAAAAGAGAAGTCCTGATCGGAAACAAAGTCATGTTCTTATTTGTTAAAGCCCAAGAAAATGTGAAAAGTGGTTATCCATATTTTATAGATGTTAGTGTACCAGTAAATGGTGACTGAAGTCTTTGCATAAGAAGAGGTTCAAAATTGGGGAATTTAACTTCAGTTTAATTAGGAGGAGAATTATTATCTGAAACTAGTCAATAGGCCAAAAGATTTTTTAAAAGTGTGAATTCATTCATATGTTCAAAAGCTCAAAAATAATAATACATTTCCTTTAAATTCTGGTGAGATATCACTAGAGACCCAAAGGTTGGTGGTTATATTTGAAGTGAGAGAGGATTGGGGGGTGCTGATATTTATTTTTATAGAATAGAGAAGACAGAATGACTCATGAAGATTATATTGTGACACTTGCGTGTTGCATCACTCTGTCAGAGGGTCTGGCGATGGCAGGAGGGAAGCAGCGTGAGGTGGAGAGGTCTTTCCTAGATGCTTCTTGTCCTGAGGCATTGTTTCCATGGGCCACACTCCCTAACACCTGCATTTTCTGTGAAATTGGATTCTTAGAGCATCTCTCTTTAGACATTTTTGGATCTGCGCTTCCAAATTCTTTTTTTTTCAAAATGGTGTTTAAGGTGATCAGACAGATTTCAATAAAAGCTTTTACTTTAAATGAAGGATAAAACAGAGCTTAAATGAATATCAGGTCATTTTTCTTCTTTTTTAAGAAGAAAAAAAAAACCCCACCATTTTTGTAACATAACTAAAGCAATCTGAAAGCTTTTTTCTTTTGTGTGATAGAATTTAGAGAAAATGCATTGTGCTATTAAGAAAGGGTTCAAAGGAGAGCCTCTGGGGAGGGAAAGCATAGCTTTTTTCCATGCACCAGTGATAATTTTAAGTTGTCTTCTTTTGAGTCCCCGCCTGTCCCAGGGTTTTACTTGATCATAGAACTCACTGAGTCAGAACTTGGCAATGTCATCACTATGCCCGTTCTTATTCACCATCTAAGATGTATAAATCTATCTCTTATATTGATGTGAAATGTAATAATGGTAATAATGTTGCTAATGACATTTACTTCTTAGCTTGAATACTCTCAAAGTATAGTTCTTGTTCACAGAATTATACTGTGCAGGTGATCACGTGACCCTCACCCTGCGGTCCCTTCAGGGACCGAGGCTAACAGAGGCTCTGCTTTCTTCAGTGTGCGGCCCTCAAGGTCACCGTAGGGATCATCTTCATTCCAGACAGTCAGGCAGGGAAAGGTTATGGAGCAGCACAGATGGAGGGTTTTATGTACCAAAGACTATTTAATGTAACCCAGATGTGGTTATTATAAAGCTGGTTCTGGGTGGTTTTTTCTCCCCATCTCTCTGTTATTTCCAAAAAGATAGAGTTAGAGGAACCCTGATGCTTAGATGCAATTAGAACACATTTATTGGTAATGGAAAAGAATTTTGAATTCTAGAAGGTTAAAGATGAAAATGGATATGATTAAAGTTTATAGAATCAATGCAGGCAGAAAGAAGTTGACTAAATCACAGAACACAGAATTAGGATGCTGCCTTTGAATACTGCTCATAAAAAGTTATTCTAGGGCACATAAAGGCAATATAGTACAATTTTAGAATAATTATAAGTGCATTAACTACTACTGATTAGCACTATGTGACAGAGACTTGCATACATGATTTCATTTGATCTTCACAATAACTCTTCAAGAAAGCGTAGTGTGGTGATTAAACGTGTCTGCTCTAGGGCCAAGCTGCCTGGGATTTAATTCTGGTTCTTCCACTTACTAGCTGGAAAATCCTGTACAAGTATTTAACCCTTCCCTGACTCAGTTTTCTCTACTATAAAATGCAGATGATAATGATAACCCAGTTTATGGGGTTAATGTGAGGATTAATGAATTAAAATTGTAAAACCCTTATAGCTTTCATCATCATTATTATTTACCCATTAATATATTAGGCTTCTGTATTTCAGAAGGAGGAAGATACTTTCCCAATGTCACAAAGCTAGTCATTGGTAGAGCTGGCTCTTAGAAAGTATGTCTGTTCAAATCAAAACACCCTTCCTTCCCACTGTGGCAGGCCTCGAGTGAGTGATGAACTGCTAAGAGACAGGGCTACATACCACAGTTTTCTAGAGGAATTGGGAATATTTACATTATATTGCAGTTAAAAGTAGGGAAAGACTAATCAGATCTGAGTTGTAAGTTCTAGAGGTGCCTAGCATGGTGGTTGAGAGTTAAGTTATCAAATCAGAGATCCTAGGTGTCAAACCTGGTTCCAAGTTGGGTAACCTTAAGCAGGTTAATTCACCTCTCCAAGTCTTAATTTTATAATCAATAAAACTGGGGATAATAATATGGTCCACCAGATCAGCTGAGACTGATAGTAAGGCTTAAGCAATAAACACACTTATTGCCTCACTTATCAGGAAGTCTACAGACTTGCAAAGGGCTAACAATCTCATGAAGGACTGATTAAGGCTCTTTGCATGTTTCTAGTTGGCTGTCCTCTTTAGGGGGTAACAGAGAGAGAGAGACAGAGAGGGAGAGACAGACAAAGTCAGAGAGAGACAGAGAGAGGAGCAGGCCCTACCTCCCTTAATCCATTGGGCAGATTTGGGTCTCCTAATGACCTCTTAAACCAATCAGAGAGAAGGAGAATGTGATTCTATAATTGCTTTAGACCAATAGACCAATCGCAGTTCACTTCCTGGGAAGAGGGAGGAGCCACCTTTCCTAAGCACATTGCTAGCTGAACCAAATCAGGGTTTGCTTAACAAGGAAAAGGGGATGGGAGGGTGCTGTTGAACAGTAAGTGCTATGTTATCGAGTATCTGGGAAGTGCTCTGCCTAGTGCTCTAGCCTATAGTTAATTCTCAGTAATGGTTAGCTTTGCCAACTCCCTGAGGCTGACATTCCCGAGGGCAATTCTGTGCTCTCACATAAAACAGACCTTTTTATTGTTTTAAAAACAGAACAGAGCACTGAACTTGATGGATCACAGGCCTGGCTCACACAATTTTGGATGTTCTTACCAGTCCCTTTGCATGGCAAAAATCCCCACACATTAAAACTACTTCTGTCTTGTATCTTAACCAGAGGTGTGGAAAATGAGGGAGTTGAACCAAGCTGCCTCAAGCCTCATCTTACATGTTGAAGGGGGTTATCCCACAGCTCTCCTGGCTCAAACTGCATCCTTCTGCTGGCAGAAGGAGTTCCCACAGTCCATGTTTGTCTTGAAGACAAACACTGTTCAGAATTCTACAGCTTTATTCTCCTTACAGTCACAGCAACAAACAACAGCTGGGAAGGATCAAGAATACTAGATGAGTGACTCAACCAGCTACTTCCCACAATAATGGTGCATAATAAATGATCCCCCAGTCCCTGGCCAGATCGGTGGATTCAACAATGAGCATATATTGTCATGCTCATAAGTCTGCAGGTTGTCTGGGTTCTGGCAGATCTCAGATGGGTTCTGTTGGATTTGCCTCTAGGCTGCAGATCGGGCCTACATCTGCCCCTTATGGCTCTCTGAGACATGTTTGTCTCACGGTAATAACCAGAAACCCCAGAGGGCAAGTATATTTCCCACCCATCCTCACAAGTATATTTCAAGCCTTTTCTTAGGTCACATCTTCTAACATCTCATTGGCCAATATCAATGGGGTGAATAAACACACAGGTCACCATAAGGTCACATGGCAAAGTGTGTGGATACAGAGAAGGACAAGGAACAGAGAGAGATGATGCAATCAGCCACCACAAGAGGCTCAATCTACCTTCTCATTTAGCCTAGAGCCCATTTCTAATCCTCCAAACTCGTCTTCTAGAGGGCACATATCTGGTCTATCTTGCCTTCCTATGTCATTCTAGTGTTAAGCCTATTTGGCCAATAATCTTTTCAGTACAAAACTGAGGGCAATGGAGAAATAAAAGAGAGAACAGAGAAGAGAAAAGAACAAGTCTGGTAGGATGAATTATAAGCACAATTGAGAAGGGCAGGAACGCTGGAAGTAGTCGTGTTGCTGTTTTCAAGAGAAGCAGTTTGAAAATGTGATGGTGCTTTCTGCACTTAGCAAGCCAAGGCCACTGGATAGAGGGTCTTTGGACAATATACTCAGGTTTTAGTTTAGGGACATGTGATCAAAATGAAACAAGTCAGTCTTTAAAGAGATTCTTTGTGGCAAGTGGCTTCCAAGGGCCAGGTAAGGCTCCCAAAAAAGAGCAGGAGTCAGGGGTCATGTTCACCAGGTTATCCTTGGTGATTATCATAGTGCCTAGCATACAGCTGCTAATCAACACATATGTTTTGGGTGCGTTGAAATATTTAACAGCAAATTTCTCCATCAGATTTTGGGTAATATTTTGACCGAGTTTATAAACATTGGGCCTTGGAAGCCTCTGGGGCAGAGGAAAAAAGACAAACACTTAAGAGAAAAGAATGTTTCTCTCCTTCTTTGTTCATATTCTGTTTCTTCTTTTTTAAAATCAACTTTATTGAGGTACAATTTACTTACAATAAAACATACTTGTTTTAGGTATACAGTTCTATAATTTTGACAACTGTGCACAAATATGTGTTCTATAGTTTTGACAACTGTGTTCAAATATGGAACATCTCCGTCACTCTCAAAAGTTCCCTGGTTCACCTTCTCTGTCAATCCCTGCCACTCCTGGCCACAGGCAACCACTGATCTGCTTTCTGTCAATATAGTTTACCTGTTGTAGAATTCCTCAAATGGAATTGTACAGTATGTAGTCTATTGTGTCCAGCTTCTTTCACTAGGCTTAGAGTCTGTGTGATTTATCTGTGTGGTTGTATGCCCATTCCTTTTTTATTGCTGAATAGTATTCCATTGTTTGGCATACCACATTTTGTTTATCCATTTACCTGTTGATTGACATTTGTGGTTTCCAGTTTTGGGATATGATGAAGAAAGCTATGAGCATTACTGAACAAGTCTGTGAGAACATATGTTTTCATTTCTATTGGGTAAATACGTAGAAGTGGAAGTTCTGGGTTTTATGATAAGTAAATGTTTAACTTCATTAAAAAACTGTTTTTCCAAGTGGCTTTACCATTTTATACTCTCTCCAGCAGTGGATGAAATTTCCAGTTGCTCCTCATCCTCTCAACACTGGTATTATCGGTCTTTTAAACTTGATCTATTCTGGTGGGGCTATCTCTTTCTTTGTTTTAAAAGAAATGAGAAATGTTTGTTGAATGAGTACAAACATCCTTACACCTATGTTCCTAAATGAGCAAGTTTCTATCAGTTAGACACCTCTCTCTCTCTTTCTCTCCTCCTCTGTCTCTGATACACGCGTGCGCCCGCGCGCGCGCGCACACACACACACACACACACACACACACACACACACAGGCGCCTTCTGTCATCGTGGGAAATAAAAGCATTGTTTCTCTTAGAATGGGCTTGCTTTCTCAGAAACACAACTTAACCGAAGAATGCCCGGGCTTCAAGACCAGCGCGCTGCGAATTCTCGGGGCTGGCAAGGTTTCCCCAAAGAGCTCTCACTCCATTCCTCTCAAATGCTCTCTCCTCTACTAATAAATAATAATTGTCTTTTCAAAAAGCTGGTTTGTGGTCAGCGCTGGAGAGCTCCAGCTAGAGGGGAAAGCAGTGGGTCGCTTCTCCGCTCCCTCCGACGGCTCCCTTTTCTCACCCCGTTTGGACCCAAGGACATTTCCAGGCTCGAGCTCACGTTCCCCAGCAAACCCCCAGGAACGCCTGGCCCCCGGACACCCCAGCACCCCCAGCACCCCGCCACCGGGGCACGAGGCATGCTCAGAGGCGCGGCGGCGCAGGCGTTGGCTGCAGTGGAGCCCGGGAGCCGGGAGGTGTCGCTGCGTCCCCGCTTCCAGGCGCCTGACCCAGTGCGCAAAGTTGGGCTGGAAGCCGCCGAGGGAAGGAGGGACTGAGCGAGCGCTGGTGGCGGGGAAGGGGGGCGGGAGGAGGAGGGAGGAGGGGAAGGAGCAGGGCGGGGGGGCGCCGAGCGTGTGTCATTCGCGCTCTCCCTCCATGTCTAGAGGATGTGCTGAATGGTACGCCAGGAGGCGGAGGCGGCCGAGGAGCAGTATCCGGCGGCGGCTGGCAGCCCTGCTTGGCGGCTCTTTGCCCTCCGAGGCTCCGCATCCACCGCGGGCGCCCGACCCCGCGTGCCGCCAGAGCATGGCCGGGCGCCTCGCCCCCGCGCGCCCCGCCTGCTGAGCCGCGCCGGAGGAGGTGCGGAGGCCGGCGCGGGAGCAGAGGCGAGCGCCTCTGTAGCCGGGAAAGGAGCCCGCGCCCTGCGCCCCGTCCCTGCAGCGCTCGCCCGGGCTGCCCGGAGCCCCGATGAGCCCTGATGGCCGGGGCTCAGCCCGGAGTACACGCTCTGCAACTCAAGCCCGTGTGCGTGTCCGACAGCCTCAAGAAGGGCACCAAATTCGTCAAGTGGGATGATGTAAGTCGGGGCGGCTGGCGGGGGCGCCGGCGGGGCGCGGGGCAGGCGCGGGCCTCTCGTGGGGGTGGGGCGAGGGGTGCGTTATGCAATGGGCGCACCCGGGCGGGCGCGGGGGCTTCGGAGCGCTCAAGTCGCCGCCGCCCCGGGCGGGTGGCCGACAGCGGCGGCTGGGCGCCCGCTCCTGGGTCCTTGGGTTCAGTAGTTGACGTCCTGGCTGGGTCTGGTCAGCGCCCCCTGAGGTCTGAAATCTTTTGGGCCAGTGGAGCCGAAGAGGCCGGCGTTGCCGGTGACGGGTCCTGAGAGTTTGGAAAGTGGGGAGGGTGAAGTTGGGACCCGCAGGAAAGCGCTGCGGTGTGAACAAGTCGCGCCCCTCTCCGCGCGCAGACGCACCCCCTGTTACCTCCTTTGGTCCCTTTCGAGAAGGAACTGCCCGGGTGTCCGAAACTGTTGAATGATTGCTCGGCGTCTTAGCGCTTTTCTGGGCGCCCACGCGGCAGAGGCAGAGGACACAGCGGTCCAGCCGACAGGTGGTCGGTGATGCCAAACTTTAGCGCCCGGCTCCGCAGAGAAGGGCCCTGAGAAAGGCTGGGAAGGACACACCAGGGGAGGGCTGGAGAGCAGAAGGGGGTCACTGAGGGGTCGATGAGGGCTCAGTGGGCCTGCAGGCTAAGCGGGAGGGCAAGTTTCTGAGAACTGAGCTGGCTGGAGTCTTCAGTTCGAAATAGACATAGAATACAAGACATTACCTCAATTTACCTTCATCTTATGCCAGGAGGGGCTGGGCTAAGTCCAGTACTTTACAGGAGCCCTGGACCCTAGGACTTCAAGTGAATACCCCCCGCCCCCCAACCCCACCCCGCATTGCCTTCAGACACTTTAATAATCTTGCTGCATACATGGGGATCTTCGGATGGAGGACACTAGTTTATCAATTTTATGGCCTAGATGTCATTCAACAGGTTTGATAAGAAAAACCCACCGGAAAAAAACCTGAGCTGCTGGATCTAAGGAAATTTGGGTCCAGATGACTAAGACATCTCTTAAACAGGAGGAATTATAGGAGAATGAGGCATTCTTCTTGCTGAAAAGATTTTCCACCTTGTAAATTATAGCCTGTTATTCTCCAGGGTATTTTTCTTTAATCTTCTTAAGCCATTTTCCAGTGTCTGAAAACAATTTAAATATTCCAGGTAGCGAATCCAATTACTTAGCTGAGCGGGTCTGTGTCTATATTTTGTCCATCTGGAAGTGCAAACAGGACGTGGAGGCTGAGCCACAGCTTCCTTGAAAGCTCATACCAGTTATTAAATGCTGTAGGCATCCTTTTACTATGGACTTTACACTTTTCTCCTTCTGTCCTAGTCTAATGACCGGATGCTTTGTAAATGGATTATTCCAGAATCTAAACAATAAGTTCAGACACAGGTGAAATGCTCTGTCTGTGTCAAGGAAAAACAAAGAAAATGCAGTTCAACAACAAATAAAACAGTCTTGCCCATCTTGAGGTCCTCAGATAGAAAGCTAATGTGATGATGGGTTTACTGAGAAAGAGAATGAAGATCAGAAGGAAGAGAGAGCGAGAGAGAGAGAGAGGAAGAAACTATGCAGAATAAAGAAGGCTATTCCAGGATAAGCTCTGGATTTATTCACAGAGATGATTTTAAACTGCATTTTAAATAATTCTCCAGATGAACCGGTTTGCAAGGCAGAAACAGAGACACAGATTTAGAGAGCAAACGTATGGACACCACGGGGGGAAAGTGGCGGGGGGTGGTGGTGGTGGCATGAATTGGGAGATTGGGATTGACATATATACACTAATATGTATAAAATAGATTACTAATATAAATAATAAATGAATAAAATAAAATTTAAAAAATGTTTGAAGAAAAAATAATTCTGTAGAATGTCTTGTTTGGAAGAAACTATGAGTGTCACTTTGAAAATGAAATTCTTCTGTGGAAACACTTTTTGGTACATCCAGGTAGATGACTTTTATTATGTGCATTTATGTCACATATATTTATTCCTCACCTACTAATGCCAGGCCCTGGATTAGAGCCTGGTGTGATGAAGAAAGCAGCAACCCCCCTGCTGTTACCGACCTTACATACTAGGTGGAGGAGACAGAAAATTATCAAGAACACCAGTGATACAGAGATTATGAGGGCTGCAGGGAGAGTGATGGAGAGGCTGCTAGTCAAACGCCACCTGCAAAAGGTGAGAAGGGCTCCCTCTGAGCATTGAACAGTGAGTTTCTAGGGCAGTCTGGTCGGAAGGTTATGGGCACTAAGGAGAGGGCCAGGGGAATCTCAGATCTTTCATAGGGAAGAAACCAGACTGCACCCAGGAGTCAGGTTATGTGGAATGCAATGGACTATCCTGCAAGTTCCTTGGTTGGCCTTCTTGGTCTCCATGGTGATCTGTGGAGTCAGAGGGACCCAGACTTTCTTAGGATGGTTTTTTCCTCCCCAGGTGTCACCCTTCTACTCTTCCCCGTTCATATTTGTCCTTCTAGTATCAAGCCAGTTTAGGTTATCTGGCTAATTATATTGCATATTAGTGAGACTGTGTGTTGAAGACACAGAGAGCTAGATCTTGAGTCCAAAGGCCTGGGTATACCTGCTGATTCTTTTACCAGTCAGCTGTGTGACTTTAGCTTAATCACTTAACCTCTGTAAATCTTTGCTGCCTCTTGCTCAGACTGTGAGAATGCTACATTTCCTACCTATTTCATCTAAAAGTTGGCAGTAGCTGATAGGTAAAGCAGCCCTTCTCACACTTAAGCATGCATCAGAAACATCTGGGGGGATTGGTAAGATTCAGACTGCTGGGGCCCACCCTCAGTTTCTGATTCAGAAGTTCTGAGATGGAGCCTGGGAATTTGCCTTTCTCATAGGGTCTTGGGTAGTGCTAAAGCTGCTGGTTGGGGAACCACACTTTGAAACCACTGAGATAAGGTTTGTGAAAAAAACTTGGAAAGTGTGGTAGAGAGCACAGTCTTGCTGGCCTGTGTACATTTTCACTGGTTTGTAAGTTTAATTTTATCTCTGTGTTTGTATTTTGAGAAATTCTTCCAATTGTTACCTTTCTACCTACCGAGGAGGTAGAAAAAACTCAGTGACATGATCGTGGACAATCTTTTTAGGTCTTCTGGGATATTTAGGAAGTGTCTGGTGCCCAGGCTGACTTCACTCACATTCATGCATTTCTTTTGAATTTCTTATAGGCAATGAAACATTTTCAGCATTTTCATCTGCTTCTAGTGGGAGTGTTAGAAAAGGAAAGGAAGGAGAGAAGCTTCTTGAGAAGCTGTCTAGTCTGACTTCCTGCCTCTGAGCAGGGGAGGCTGCTGTGTTTTTCCTTTTGGCTCTGACTTTGGGAAATACCTGCTGCCCACACCCTTGCCCCAAGTGTGTGCCCCGTCTGCTAGTGAGGAAAAGTAAATGCTGGAAATAATTTAAAATATCTCAAATATCTGATCTCACTTAAAAATTGTATACCCTCTTCTCTGATCTTTAAGACGAAGGATGGGCAAACTCAAAACAGATTTTCAATAGCCCATTAGAAAGCATAGCGGTACATTTGAAAATGATGAGTTTGGGGCTACTTAGAATTGTGTAGAGATTCTATCTTGTTTTTTGAGTGGCTAAAGCGCCATAATCACCAGTCCTGTTGTCCTGACCACCATATAGAATGGGGGGTGTCACCCAGAGGGTGCAGTGCCCTTCATAGTCTGTTGGCTACCTACCAATGTCATGGTGAAGCTGTGGATGCTCTAAGGGTGGTAGCCAAAAGCTTTGACATTGGCGTTACCCAATCACAACAGACAGCAGGGGGGCAGTGGAGCTGGAGTGGAGTCCTGGAGACATCCTGTTCCACCAGGGCCAGGCATGAACCATGCTTTTGCCTGATCCTGGGAAGGTCTGCGGGTCCCCGGTGTCTGTGGGGGCATGTGGAAATATTTCCATTTTTGAACAACTAGTAATGGTGTATAGGTATATACAGTCTGAACATCAAGGCCAAGCCTTGTCCTCCAGAACTTGGCCAACAGATAAAGGACTGACCTATGGTGGCTATGTGTTTCACCAGTGATATGAAAGGATGCACCTTGCTTTTACTGTGTGTTTGTATCTTAGCTTTCATTTAGCATTTGTATACGATCAGTCTCTGGTAGTAGGAGGTGGGTGTACAGGACTGGGGTGTTTGAGAGTGAGCTATCTTTCTCCATCTCAGCTAGGGAGCTTGGGAGATTGTGAGCCTGGCCCCTCTCGTTTCTCTGTGTTGGACAGGATGTGGAGGGAAAGACGAAGGTTTCCCAACCCCTGATTTGCCTCAAACTCATCATTTTCAAATGTACCATTATGCTCTCTAATGGGCTGTTGAGAATCTGTTTTCTGAGTTTGCCCATCCTTCCTCTTAAAGATCTGTGTCTTTGTTCTACAGCCTCTGGGGCATGGAGGGCTCCTCATTTGATTGTTTTCTTTTTCTCCACTCTCACCCTCCAAATTCAGAGCTCACTGTGGGTGAATTGCTTAATGCATCTCAACCTGTTTCCTCATGTGTAATGTCAGGATTGTAGTATCTCCTACTGCACAGAACCGCTGTTACCAGTAAAGGAGTGAAGGCACATGCATTGCTCTGTGTGGCGCCTGACATACAACACTCAATAAAATAAGTTTTTAAAAGCGATGGTTCCCCCAATAATTAGAGGGCCATGAACTTTATCAAGGTGGTCAGTTTGTGTTGGATGACTCTTTTATTCTATAGGTGGGAAGATCCAGACCTTCCTTCCATTCCCTTTAAAGTGTGTTTTGATTTTCATATTTTATGGTTTGAAAGGGAAAAAAAAGTTTTTTTACCCTTTTAAAAAATATAGGTATTTCAGAGAAAATGAATCTATGTAAAAAATGCAGGACTCTTTCTCTTTAAAGGAAGTCAGTTTCCAAAGCATCCAAAAGTTTTACTTCTACTTAAAAACCTTAAAGTACACACACACACACACACACACACACACACACACAGAGTAAGTGCACAAGTATGATGACCAGAAGGAAAAGGAAACAGTTAAAAAAACTTTTGTAATTTAGAAAGAAAACAATTATATATAGATAGATATATGTAAGTCTCACATCATACATCATGTCTCAGAAGCGTAATCTTGCATTCAAAGGTCATAATTGCTAGACTGGCTAAGCTGTTTGAGAAGAAGGCTGAGGAAGCTTGGAGGTTTGGATGTGTTGAGCGCCCTGTGGATTTGAACAAGTAACTCCCTCACCCCTCTCCACCACTCTGCCCTCCCCACCAAAAAAGCCACAGCTAAAACAGGTATTAATAATAAAAAATCATGTTAGTATATTGCACATTTCCCAGCATCCTACACAAAAGCTCAGTTAGAACTTTTGCATTATGTAGAATCTGTAGTTGCGGTTTCCAAAATGATGACAAGGTGACACTGACAAGATTAATGAGGGAGCAGAGGAGAAGGGTTTACAAGGTGGGCAGTCAGCAGCATTCACTTTGGACAGGTTATAGGGGAAAGAGGGAAGAAACAGCCCTGGTTGGTAGGTGGTGGATCCAAACGCAGCCCCCAGAGGGCTGGCAGGTGCCCTCTAAAATACTACTTAAATATGTCCAGATTTGTCCCTTTTTCATGTCCAAAGAGCTTTTGTGAATTTCTCATCGACAGTGATTACTGTAATCTAAGTGTAAGAATATCACTTTTCCAAAGTAAGTCAATAAAGCTATTTTAAACTTTTGATCAGAGTGTAACGTTCATGAAGTAAAAACACGCAAATCTTGTGTCCAGCTGGGTCAGTTTTCACAAAATGAACACTCACGTGATCAGCACCAGATGCAGAAACAGCATCGCCAGCCCACCAAGCCCCTGAGCGCTCCCTTCTGGCCCCTACACCCGCTCTCCTGACTTACAGCTCCGTAGGTTGGTTTTGCCTGTCTTGGATCTAAGAAAGCTATTTTCTTCTTATTTTCAATGAAAACAAAAGCCTAAAGCATTTTTATTATTGCTTTAGAACCCTCTTCAACAGTAACAAAAATGACTTATCCTGGGTTTAGATGGGCCTTGATTAGGTCCTTATCTAGCCTAAGGTAAGGCCTGGGAAGTGAAGCAGGTGTAGTAAATGCCCCAAAGGAGAAAGCAGTTGAACAAAACGGTAGTAATTGAGCAAGGAAATGTAGTGCCTACAGGCTGTTATTGGCATAGCAGAGCAGACTAGTACAGTGCTGTTTCTGGAATATATTTTTCTCTAGTAGTTTTTCTCTCTCATCTTGCCTGACTTTGATATTCCCACCTATGGTGCAGTAGGATAATTTACTCTGGCTATTAGCATATCTCTAATCCTTCCTAGGAAAGTTCAGCCTATCAGTAAATAGCTTCAAATGATATTTACCTGCAATGACTGTTTAAATGGGACAGGAACATTTTGCTTTTTTACGTTGAGCTTGTTAATCTGTAGTTAAATGTTTCTTTATCAGGATTGTTTCACATTATCCTGAAAAAGGAGTGCCGACAGAAAATGGAATGAGATTGATTGTGAATTGTTGACTAATGCTGTGGGTCTTCACCTAAATAACAAATATTTCATAACTGAAGACCTTAGTTTTCCTGTTACTGGAGCTAATATGAGGTTCAAGCAGCCTTTTCAGACTGTATCATAAATTCCATCTGCCCAGAAAGATTTCATAATGCTCCCCTTCC
Source organism: Eschrichtius robustus (assembly GCF_028021215.1). Lineage (NCBI taxonomy): Eukaryota > Metazoa > Chordata > Mammalia > Artiodactyla > Eschrichtiidae > Eschrichtius > Eschrichtius robustus. The sequence continues at coordinate 37,147,408 of NC_090839.1, forward strand.
CCCATCTATTCCATGTCCGATCCCACAGTCAGAGCCAGTGCCCCTGTATATCAGTAAGGAAAGGAACTAGGACATATTTCTGAAATTTACATGAGCTCTTAAAGAAGCTATCGATTTCTGTTAAAAACTAAATGAAATAGCATATAAAGAAGGCTAGACTCTTGAAGAGTTGTTTGGCTTCCCCTTTGATCTCTTTGTGCTCTGATATTTGATTTTATTATTTTCTTCATATGTTAATTTCAATTTGGGGAAATTTTTATTTTAATTTTGTTCTGAAAAAATGCTTAGGTATATGCTTAGATATAATTGATGTTGACTAAATCTATATACATTTATCAAGAAACTAAATTGTTGTCAGTGGAGAAACATTATTCTATAAAATAAGCAAAAATATTTAGTGTTAAAGAGAATTAAAAGCATCCTACATATGGTTTTCATTTCAAGGACTTTTTTAGTTCCCAATACTTGCTCAGTGTTTTGTTTCTTTTCATCACAATGAAGTTTTATGAACAAGTTTAAGGAAAATGAATTAGTTAACAAAGCACTTTTACCTGAACTAGTCGTTGTGGATATTAATATATATCATTGATACATAGGAGTTTAAGAAGTTATTTTGCTGTTAAAAAATCAAAATTTCATTGGAACTTGTTTATGAAGTAGATAAGGGAAAGTTAATTTGATTCATTTTATAGAAGAGGCTATATAAGCTGAAAAAGGAAGACCCCAGAGCAAGTCAGCAAGTGGTCCCGTAGATTAAAAAAAAAAATGAAGGGTACTGACCGGATGCTTTCTCAGGTTTGCTGTTTGATTGAATCTCACTTAGTCTCCATCCCCACACCCTCTTAGTACGACTTCTTATAATACAGAATCAGGGAATCTCAAGGTACATTTACTAGACTTCCTTGAAGCGTCTAATATTCTGGCTGTAAATTCATTCCACCAGTATGAGATGCACTTATATGATATGTGAAGGAGGCCACTTCTCTGCATTCTTTGGTTTGTCTCTACAGACGTGTGGGATGTTGAAGGATGAAGTATGATCTTCTGTAGTCGTTCTTCTGTGTTTGGTTATAAAGAGGCAGTGGGGACAGTGGCTGCTCCCTGTCTCAGATTACTCTTCCTTTGTCTTCAGCTAAGCTGGCCTGTGTTTGACCCTAGCAGTTCCTCCTTGATTTCTCTCTCACCTTTCTGAATGTGGTGGAGGCAACAGCTCTCCTCAAGGGTCAGTGTGTCATGTTCTGGGGTCATTCACAGAGGCTCCTGAAGCCTACATCTCCAATCCTTCTAGTGATACTGTCAAGTACCTGTAATTAAACTCCTTTATGTTCAAAGTTTCCAGAGAGGTTTTTGTTTTCTTCATTAACCCCTACCCAATACCGCCTTTTACCCAATACGGTTCTAGGATTCCATGAATTTCAGTCTTAATGTGCAATGACCACCCACACATCCTATGTAATTTTCTCCTTCAATATTACAGTTGAGTAAAATGGAGTTTTGCTATAATGCTGCCTCTCAAGTTCAATACTGAGAGTGAGTCCTAATAACAGGCCCTGATATTTATAAACCACTCTTGTTTATTTACAGTCATGCCCCTTCAGTCTTCAAGACCACCTGGAATGGTAGGAAAAGGCCAGATGTTATTATTCCCATCTTACATAGAAGCACACTGGGGCTAGTGAGTGGTGAGTTGCCCAAGGCACACAACTAGTTAGAGCCAAAGTCAGGTTTAAAACTAGGTGTTCTGGTTAAATTCAAGACCATTTCCAGTCTACCATGATATCCCCAAACAGGATCCTTGTGGTAACAAAAGGCTTTTAATCGAATCCAAATGAATACCAGTTGAAAGAGATTCATTGACTTTTCCAAAGAATCCCCCTGATTTTAGGATTCGTACAAATGACGCTTGGAACCCTACAAATGCCTTCCTCTTTGCTGGTGTCTTCAAAAACAGCTATTTTTATGATGTGTATACGAAGCCCATGTTTGTTCCACAATGTAGGATGTGGGAACATAGGAAAACTTCATTGCTGCTTTGAGGCACAAAGACCAGGGTACAGTCTAGTCTACAAATGTTCTACATCAGTCAGTCAGTGTAAAACATGCTCACGGAAAGATATTCAGGAATGGTGTTAAAACAAAGGTCATTTTTTTCATTACCTAATAAGTGACACTTTTGTATCTAGCAAGACATTACATGTGCTTTTCCATCTTTTTCTCTTCCAAACATACTTGCAAATGTTGTCTTTTGTTGGATGCCCATTAAGACTGGTCCCATGGCTTCCTATGGGAAAGCTTTGATGTTGGAAGATGAAAGATAAAGTGGGCATGAAGGAAGTGCAGAGGATGCCACTTGCACCCAAAAGTGAGGCAGAATGGCTTGGAATTCAAGGTACTGTCAATTGAGAGCCCAGATGTAGATTGCCAGTGCAGGAGGGTGCATGCAGGGAGGTGGTTATGCCTCGTCTATAGGACAACTGGACCAGGGCTCCTCAAAGACTGTAGCTTTGTGTTATTTATCATCTTCCCTAGGGCAAAGCATAGACCTGGCACTGAGTTGGTGCTCAGGGAATCTTTGTGGAATGAAGGAATGATCTGGTGTGTTTCTGGGTCACAGTGGGTTCATGGGAAGGGGGGAGTGTGCAGTCATGAGGGAGGGTGGTCATGCTCCCAAGACACCTGCATGACACACTGTGTGTAGCATTGATTAGAAAGCCCTGCCCTCCATCCTTCCATTCCATCTGACATCTCCCAGAGTCTGAGGGACCCTGTGGCATTTTTAACTTTGGTTTCTCCATGTGAGTTCAAGAAGCAAAATATTTATTGTCAATACAGAGCTGATTGCTGTCATAGCACGGATTTCCCATAAGGGCTAAATATAGCTTAAGGTTGAGTGTGTAATCAATTGTGATTCGATATTGGTTGAAAATTGTGATGCTTAATGTATTTACATCTCTTATTCTGAATGTTACAAGTGGCTTCTGTTTTCTGAAAAAGATACACATATACCGAGATTTTGCAAGGAAAATTGCCTTTAAAGAAATTCAGAAGTGTTGGGAGTGACAGAGCAAAAGACTGACGGTTGTGAAAACATCCGCTCTATCAGGATAATGATTCACAAGGAGAAAAATGGATATATGAGATTTATTGCCAAAATGAGAAAAATATTAAAGACATATAGTTTAAAAAATATTTTTTTATAATAAAAATTCTACCTACACTATTTCTTCTGTATAGAGGGAATGGAAGTTACTGGGACAATATTATTGACATCCTCCCTTCCCCACTCCTAGTTCAATATACTTGGGCCACCTCTATGGTCCCACCTTCCCTCCTGTCCCTGGGAAAGCTCCATGTCCTGGAGCCCATGCCTCCTGGTTTCTTTGGATTCAGGATTCATAATTATCCTCCCCTTTGACAGTATCTGTGAAAGATTCCCTTCTGTTGAAGCTCTTCTGAGAAAATAGAAATATGCTTTTTAGCCATACAAATGCCAACATAGAATGCAGCACAATGTCGTCCCCCCCCCACCTTCCTCCTATGGTTACTGCCCTCTTCCTCATCTTTCCCTCCACAAGGAACATGCAGCTTCTACCCACCTTCTCCTCTCCCCACATCCCACTCACTCCTTCTCTGCCCTCCAAAGCCTTATTCTGCCTTTGCCATTGCTTTGAAACTTCTCTTGCCACAGCTTCTGGCAACCTGTTGGGTGCCAGCCCAATTGATATTTTTCAGAATCTACCTTGATTCTTTTTCTGCAGTTTTCTTCCATCTACCCGTTCAGTGTTCATACTTTAAATTTGTATTGATGCCTCTTATAAGCCGGACATTTTGCTAGTGTTGTGGATTTACAATGGTAAATGATTTGGTTCCTGCCCTCACAGAGTTGGTATTCTGCTGGGGGAGATAGATGCATAACAAATAAAGGTAAATGATGTTACTATAATTGTGATAAGTACTACAGAAAAAAGTACAAAAGTACAAGTGAGTATAAGAAGTTTGGAAGGTTTCCATGGAGAAATTCTGTTTAAGGAAAGACCTGAGTTATAAGTAGGACTTAAGCCAACATGAGGATGGGGAGTGTATTAGGTCAAATGTACAGGACATGTGGGCATCCCAAGGAGGGAAGGCACATGTGACTTCGAAGGACAGGGAAGAATAAGCAAATGGGGCACTTGGTGGCTCAGATAATGAGGCGGGATGGCAAAGGGCGCATATATGCTGCTTAGGCCACTGCAAAATTTTTTCATGAAGTCAGTAGGAAGCCATTAAAACTGTGTTTCTGAACCTCGGTACTATGGACATTTGGGGCCAGACAATTCTTTGTTATGGGGTTTGGCTTGTGCATTGTAGAATGTTTAGCAGCATCCCTGGCTATCTACTAGATTCCAGTAACAAAACCCCCAGTGTAACAGACAAAATTGTTTCTGGACATTGCCAACATTTCCCTGGGGTGCAAAACTGCCCCTGGTCCAGAACCACTGATTAAAATGTAAACCACTGATTTAAATCTTAACTGATTTTAAAAAGTACTGGGCCACTTCGTGCGCGTGCGCGCACACACACACATGGCCAGTAGGGACATGAAAAGATGTTCAACAACATTAGTCATTAGTCATCAGGGAAATGTATATTAAAACCACAGCCCACCAGACCTATAGCTTCCTGAAATGATTGGTTTACTCATCCGATGCCCCCACTAAACAGTGAGCACCTTGTATGATGGGGGATCTGGACTTTCATTTGAATCCCTAGTATAGGCCTGCAGTATCTTGCATGGTATTTGAAGGAGCATGCTTCCAACTTTTTGCTGTATTTTGTTAAAAGAGATTTTTATACCTGTCAGTAAAAGGCAACTTTTTAATGGTACTTCTCTCCACTGTTTTTCATCCTTCACCCTGGACCTTCTTCCCTCCTCTGCTTTCCTTTCCTCGGGGAAATTTCAGACTGGACAGGCCCTGGGAAGAAAATCCTCTTCCATGCTGATGCACATAGAAGATTTATTTCACTGATCTTAATCTCACAATCTGTCATCCAAGACTGCCTTTAGTGTGTGTGTGTATGTATGTGTGTGTGTTTCATAGTCAGGGCTGCATTGCTGACGTTTGTTAGGCATCACATCTGATTTTCTGTGACACTTGGAATTTTTTTTCCTTACATAGCTGTTTGTGTATGTGTTTGCCGTCTTTGGCTCTGCTGCTTTCTGAGGCAAGTCTTGGGCAATCCCTGTGGAGCATGGCTGTTTTTTTTTTCCCTTGTTGACTCTGTAACATTGATTAGTTGAGAAGTGCACATCTCTAGCCATGTGTGTTTTCTGTTTAACAACATGAGGACACAAAATCACTGTGGAGTCAGGATCGTGGTCAATCTTGGCCAGTAGACTTTCTGACAGTGGCACCAATGTGTGGGCTGTGGGTCTGTGGGTCTGTGAGCTGGTCCTCGACATAAGCCTTAATGGGTTATAGCTTGTATCAGTTTTATAGGGTGTCCATAACAAAGTAGCACAGACTGAGAGTCTTAAACAACAAAAATGTGTTTTCTCACAGTTTTGGAGGCTGCAAGTCTGAGATCAAGGTGTTGGTGGAGTTGGTTCCTTCTGAAGACCCTGAGGGGAGGATCTGTTCCAGGCCTCTCTCCATAGCTTGTAGGTGGCTGGCCTCCCTGTGTTGTCACATCATCTTCCTTCTGTATGTGTCTGTGTCCAGATTTCTTCTTTTTATAAGGACACCAATCCTATTGAATTAGGACCCACCCTTAATGACCTCCATTTAATTTAATCGCCTATGTAAAGATTGTTAACCATATAGGGTTGCACTTTGAAGCACTGGGTAGGACTTGAACATACGGATTTTGGGGTGGGGCACAATTTAGCTCATTACTAACCTGAACCTGGTAAAGTAGAACTCAGAGGGCAGCAACGTATTGGCTCTATTCAGATACTTGAAGAGTTGATACTTAGAGAAGCAACTAGATTTATTTTGTATAATTGGGTTAGCTAAAAAGTTCATTCGGAAAAACCCAAATGAACTTTTTGGCCAACCCAATAACTAGGTGTTAAAACTAAATGGTAGCTGCATATATGGAAAAAAATCCCAAAACTTTCTAGCTGGCATTATCTGACCAAGTTTGCTTTGTGAAAAAGATTTCCCTGTTAAGGAGAAAACTTATTTTCTCATGAAGATTTAGAGCTCCACTGCCCAGTAGAAATATAAAATGAGCCACACTGGAAATTTTAAAGTTTTTAGTAGCCACATTAAAAAAGTAAAAAAAAAAAAAAAACAACAAAAAAACAGGTGGAATTAATTTTAACAATATAGTTTGTTTAACCCGATATATTTATTTACATATATAATTAATATCAAAAATTATTCATGAACTACTTTACATTCTTGTTTTCATTGTCAGTCTTTCAAGTCTTATAGCACATCTTAGCCAACTCACCCCATTTCAAGGGCTCCGTGGTCTCAGGTGAGCCCATATTCAACAGTGCAGGTGGACAGCGTTGCCTTCTCCGTTGGGGCCAGATCATCTCCAAAGAAGTGAAAAATGGTTCTTGAGGGACAAAACGTCTTCTTATTCTTTACTTTTTATTTTGTATAAAGCACAGTATACATACAGCATATAAATAGATATACAGAATATCTGTGATATTAACATTTCATGGAAGATGATTAGGAAAAAAAATGTCAAAAAAAGCCCTAATTTAGCAGATCAGTAATGAAACAGTGTTGAGTGACCTTGGTGTAGAGTCTGTCCTTGAGGTTTAATTCCAGTGCTTCCCTTACTAGCTTAGCCAGGTTTCCTTGGACCTAGTTATTTAAGCTAAGCCTTAGTCTATTTATATGTAAAATCAGGATAAGTGCCTACCTCTTAAAATATTATAAATATCAAAGGAGAAATTCCATTTCAAGTTCATATTGCAGTGATTGGCTCAGACCAAACATTTAGGATGTGTCTATTATTATTTGGTCAGGGAGTTTTGTAAAGAATATTCTGGTATTGGGAGGGAGTTTGGACTGTTTTGTCATTTCCTCCCAGTTTCTTTAGGACATTTTATTTATTTATTTATTATTAAAGTATAGTTGCCTTATATTAGTTTTGGGTGTACAGCATATTGATTCAATATTTTTATAGATTATACTCCAGGGTATATAATTTGTTTTATAGTGATTCATTTATTTTCACATTTCATCTTTTTTTTTGAGATGTAATTATCATATAACATTGCATTAGTATATGTTATTGATTTATATCAGTACATTGATGCACAAATCATAATAAAGAAGTTATAGGACTTTGTAATTTTAATATTGATTGCAGTGACTCTTTTTCTTACTGAAATATCTCTCATTCTTTTGGATGTTTAGGTTTTAAGAAGTCCCTTTACTTTGTTCCTTGACTGTCCTTTATTTAACCTAAAATCTTTTTGGAGATTCATGTAAATTGTAAAACAGCAGCTTCTTATATCATTATATTAGTCTTCATTTTTGATAAGATAGGATGAGAGTAAAATGGTTTCTGTCAACGAAAGAGGAGTAAATAGAGATTTACTGTACATTATCTACAATTACTAACTTAAGACAGGTATGTTTATTAGTGTTCTTCTTTTCAAGGTAGATGTTTATTGGAAAAAATACCTTATAACTTTAAGTAAGCAAATTAAAGTTGAATTCCTAGTTAGAAGCCATGTACTTATAAGACACAGGGATGTCTACATTTCAAGCTCACTGGTGCTCCTGGGCATTTACATCATTGTATTCCCGATTCAAAGCCTCACCCATTGTAGGCCTGTGTCAGTGGATCTAAGTCTGGTTCCTGGACCAGTAGCAGTGGCATCACTGAAAATTAAGTAGAAATGCAGATTCTCAGACTCTATTCCAGATCTCCTAAGTGAGAAACTCCAGAGAAAGGGCTCAGTAGTCTGCATTTTAACCAGTCCTCCTTGTAAATCTGATGCACCCAAAAGTTTGAAAACCACCTTCTTATGGAATACACATCTTACGGATATTGATGGAGGGAGAAAGAATAAAACATAGACCATCTGAGAGTTATCTCCATTGTTCTGCAGTAAAACGCTGCAGTTGCCTTGGAAATGAAGGATGGCCATATATTTCAAACTTCAAACTACAGCATATATTCTGACAAGAATACTTGAGATCTGGGTTGAGTAGGGGGAGAATATAGGCACTTGCAGCTATGTGAGAGGTGTGAAAAAAGGAGGTGGAGTTGAAAATGGATATTCATGTATTTCTGGGTCAAACCCTGCCTTGCATGGCAGAAATGCCAAGTTCCAGCTGATCTTGGAATGTCAGAGGTGATTATGGAGGAAACAGGCAGGGAGCCGAGATAAATGATCATTTAGTAGAGGAACTGTGGCCGAAAGAGTGGGGTCAAGAAAATACTGAACAAAGGAGCTTTAATTTTGAAGGAGAAAAAGGAATAAGCTAGAAAAAGCAGTATCCGAAACAACGAGGTAGCCTAACACAATGTTCCAACATATAAATTTGAGCTGTTTTGCTCTGCTAACTTTAAATATTTTATTGTCTGGGATCCTTGAAGTGAATTGTCACTAAGATTTTGATTAGAATCTTTTCAGATGCTCTTGTCAGACACTCCGATTAGAAAAGGAACTGTCGTGAAAATGATAAGTTACACCTCCAGGTTAATTCCAAATTTACCTGGAAATTGGGATGTGTGTTCTGTGAAGCGTATTGGAAACTTATTTCGCCCAACTCTGGAAGAGTAGGTGATGAAACAGAACTGAAAATATTGCTATGATTTACTGGAAATATTGCTCTGAACAAAAGCATGTAATCTCATAGGAGAAGCTTCAAATATTTTAAAAATTATTCTTCCATTATAATATCAAATTTTTTTCCAAATGTCTTTTTTTTAACATTTAGAAGTAATTTTGGAATTTAAAAATTCCAGCTGAAGCTCTATGTAACAGCACAAGCCTTGTAAAAGATATTTTCAGACTGCATGTTAAGAATGAATCTTAAGACTATCAGGATAAAACAGCAAGGCAGTTGCTCAAAAAATTAAATATAGAACTATCATATGATCCAGTTATTCCACTTCTGGGTATATATGGAAAAGAATTGAAAACAGGGACGCAAACAGATATTTGTAGGCCCATGTTCATAGCAGCGTTGTTTGCAATTACCAGAAGGTGGAAACAACCCAAATGTCCATCAGTGGATGAATGGATAAACAAAATGATACAGACATATAATTGAATATTATTCAGTCTTAAAAAGAAAGGAAATTTTGACACCTACTATAACATGGATGAACCTTGAACACATTATGCTGAGTGAAATCAACCAGATGCAAAAGGAAAAATACTGTATGATTCTACTTATATAAGGTACCAAAGAGTAGTCAGATTCATAGATACAGAAAATAGAATGGTGATTGTCAGGGCCTAAGGGGAGGAGGGAGTAGTGAGTTAGTGTTTAATGAGTGTGAAGTTTCAGTTTGGGAAGATGAGGATGGATGGTGGTCATGGTTGCACAGCAATGTGAAAGTACTTAATGCCCCTGAACTTTACACTTAAAAATGGTAAGTTTTATGTTATATATACTTACCACAATAAAAAAAGAATGCCATGATAAACTTTCATTTAATATTTTAATAAATCAGGTTTTAAACATAATCCACTATAATAATAATGAACATTTTTATGTGCCAAGAATTGATCCAGGTGCTTTACCCAAATTATCCTATTTAATTCTCACAAAAAAACTCTGTGGGAGGTATGATTATTATGTCTTTTTTTTCCAGTTGTGGTTGTGCAAAATGAGGCACCAGGAGGGGACAGGCAGAGATTTGAGCCCGAGGGGTTGGCCTCCAGAACCTGGCTCTTATAATAAAACTTACCATGTGTACAAAAGCCTTAGATCTGCTCTACCCATCAGGAAGACAATCCCAAATTCCAAAATTATCTCTGAAAGTTCTAAATTTATTACAAATCTTTTTGATCAGATAGAGGATATGACATACCAGAGTTACAATGTGTATGAAAAAGTTGAAATAAACTGGTTATTTATGTCTCTTTAAAAAATGCAATTCCTGCAAAGGTCCCAGTATTTCAGTATGAAAATCCATATCCAGTGACACGTGTTTCTTTGTGCAGATGGTATGCCTTTCTGAAAATTGCCAAAAGAAAAGAACACATATTTTAGAAATGTTTAATATTGTAATTACAATACAGGCAGTTTTTGCTTTATAATATGCATGCTTTAAACTCAGAAGACTGTCTATGATGTTTTATTTTATTGTGTGAAATTTAAATTTACAACAATTTTGTGTATAGCCTTCTGAATATGTAGAAGATGGCCTTATTTACTGTTACCTTGGAAACAGCAATACCTAAATGCTGTGTTTACTCTCTTCAGTACAATTAAAAATCATTTTATAGAGCAAATGTAATTTAAAATAATATCCTGAAGCATGGATTTTAATTAACTTTAATCATATAAAATATGTAATGATGTTTAGTGTTAAAATTATTTGGAAAACCAAATATAGCTTTTTGTTAGAAAACATGCCAGTGCCTTTAAAAACTTGCCTTAATCAATAAATACGTGCATCACTGGCCTTTTCCTTTTTAAGTAATGTCCCAATATTCTAATTATTAGTAAAGTACCTCAGTTATGTAATTAATAATCCTATGATGTTAAAGATATCATGTTTAATTTTTTATTAGTTTTACTAATAATTGATGATCTTGGAGAAACTTAATTATTACTTGTTAAGTAATTCGCAGGTAAGGCTTTCTATAGTGGCATATGTTGATATACGTGTATTTTCTTACATTTCTAGGACTCCACTATTGTCACTCCAATTATTTTGAGGACCGACCCTCAGGGATTTTTCTTTTACTGGACAGATCAAAACAAGGTAAGAAGTGAGATATGTCTTTCTTACATTTTCCAGTTAGTTGCTGATTTGCAAAGTATTTAGCTTTCTATCCATTTCATGGATGACTCTGTAATTTTTTTAAAGATTCTATTTAAAAAGAATATCTAAGAAATGTCTTGGGATTTTCCAAGGTCTGAAATATTAGATGTGCTAAATCCTAGAACAATTGGCATTTCTCAGGATAAGAACATGGAATTGTGAATTACATTTGTTGTAGAGGGAAGTTAGCCAGTATTACTGCTGTTAAGTCTCCTACCAACTCTACCCATAAAAAATGAAGAAACATGATGAGAAAGTCATTTTTGATCCTGATGACTGTAACTGTGGCTTTCCCTTTCTCTTCCTTCTCCCCTTTGCTGCTTATTAAGGGTTCTCTCAGCCTCAGCAGGAATTTGGCCTTGATAATTTGTTTTATGTTAGAAAATCAGGAAAAAGATCCCTTTAGACTATACCTTCACTTTTTCAGGAATTTCTTCCCATTTTAGCTTTCTGTCCACCATACCATGAATTTAGAATCTCATTTATTATGAAACCAATTGAGATGATTCCATATTGAATTATTAAAAAGTAGACTGTCTGCAGATCATAGGATTTATTTGGAGTTTAATGGGTAGTTAGATCAGAATATTCATAAAAATTAGGTTATCATTTCGATAGACGATGCTATGGTTCTGCACTTGAACATACAAGGCCACAGACCACGGAATATTCTGGTCCTATAAGTTCTGATATTTGGAAAGATGGGACAGGCTTTATTGAGAGTGCTAAATCCATACTGAAACCAATAAAATACCTGGCATCAAACTGTGAGGTGCCTTTTCACGTTCTGGTGTTAGTTCTCTATATCCAAGGTTACTGGTGTTTGTCAGCTTAGCTTTCGGCCATTGGGGGCAACCTGGACTTCACCAGTGAGTAGTGGTATGGAAACTGCTCTGTGCAGTGGCATATTTGGGGTCAGAGTAGAGCCTGGGGAAACTCTTAGGGTGCTAGACAGTAATATCTGGCCCCCAGGGCCAGTCCTGAATGGGTCTGTTAACACGTTATCCAAAAGGCAGATTTTAGCTTTGTGGTCCTGGAGTTACTTTCTGAATACGGGTGCCCTGCAATCATGTCTGGCCACAGACGTGGGGCTAAAGCATAGACCCCGAGCTAATGTCGAAAACCGTATTTGAGTAAGATTTCATACTGACTGTTCATGTTTATTACTGGGTGTGTTAATCACTTTGGCTTTGACATTCTGTTTGGTTTCCTGCTGTTATGTATAAAACAATGGCTTGAAAGAGGTTTTTATTTTTTTCCTCCTAAAGGCTATTTTTAGAACTGTTGAAGCTATATTCATGAAAGATATATTTATAATGCCTAGAGCATTTTTAAAGGTTGGGTATTTGTACAAGAGACTAGACTGTCAGTTTGATTTTTCAACTTGTAAATCAAGCTTCTATAAAAGCAACAGAAGGTATTTTGGGGTTTTTTAAACAATCCATAGCAACTCAGTTAAGCTCCCCTTTAAGACCAATCATAAATATTTCTTTGCTTAAGAAAGAGAAAGTGTTTAGGACCAGAGGCTCTTTGATGTACCTCTATTGTTCTGTGAACCCAGTATTTTAACTCATGATTATTTTCAAATGTAGAAAAATCTCAATTTTTTAATACTAACCACTTTCTCTTGGTTGTAATGCTGTTTATGACCAACTTAAACAAATACTGTGGTAGCAATACTTCTGTCTCTTTATTACTTTTCTTTTCATGGATATTAATCTTCCAGTTCTAGCCAAGAGATGGGAATTTAATTTTTCACTTTTTAAGTCAATGGTCAGTCATGTGTCAGAATTTTGAGGTTTATTTTTTAGTTAATGATCATATATCAGTATCTAAAAGATGAGACGATTTAAGAAAAAATTAAAGTTTCCATGATTCTAAGTTTGTCATTTTCTTCTGGCTTTAAGCCCAGTCCTGGAGTCAGAACGAGTGATGAATCCACTTCTAGGAGGTGGACTCCTGTAAGTGATATATTAGGAGCATAAATGTATGCAAGCAGAGATGGTACCCGCAAGTGAGTGGGGAGGGCACACAAGCTTTAAGTCCATGTTTTTGCATAAAATCATTTGAAGGGTTGGGCCTAATGTTGCAGTCAGATGGTGCTTAGAGGCCCAGTTTCTTTAAGATATTTTTTCTGACAATCAGTCTTGTTGATATGAATCTATCACATGTACTACAGAGGTTACGTCTCAAAGAAAAAATGTGATACTTTTAAGTTTATCCCGATTCCCTCCCTGCCGCTGTTTGGAAGCTTGCGTTGGTATCTGGGTGATGTGCCTCTCTTCTCCCTGGAGCTTTTTCCTTTGTCTTTGTCCATGTTTCTCCTTGGTCCATGAAGCCTGTGCCGAAGCCCTTTGATTAGTGATCCCTTGAAGCCTACTCTGCTCAGAGGCGAGCTGAGTGGCTTAAGAAGCTCTTGGTAAAGAATATTGTTACAAGATCTTTCTCTTTATAGCCCTGGAGGAGAATCCTCACATTTGACAGTTTCTCATCCATGTCTTCTCTCCTGTCATGGCCACATTGTACCATGCACCACTGATTTCAAGCCACTGGTTCCACTCTCTGTGAACATTGACATGCTTCCTTCTGTAACCCCTCCTTTGATTTGTCACCATAGAAATGATAGGTGGCAAAGAAGACAGACAGCCCAGATGATTTAAGAACTTAAAAACCAGAGCTGGCAGGTCATTTTTAGGTAGCAGAAATGTGCTCTGATGAAACATTGAAAGAATGTTTGGGGTTGGTTGGGAGCAGATAAATATGAACATCATCTTAAGGGTAAATGTTCATACTTTGTACCAGCTCTGGGCTTATTTTAATCATTCTTTCCCTTTTATTGTTGGCTCTGTAAATCTTATTGACTGTAATTAGCAAGAATGAGTTTCTGAATATGACTATTTTAAGCATGGTTGTTTTTCTTATGTCAGTGTGTGTTATGTAAAGAGGATCAGTTTATTTGTAATCATGAGTGAGAAGGGGCTCCTGTACAGCGTGAGTATGGAAGAGGTTGCCTGCATTATGCTATGACTTTCCTTTGGAGCTCTGCCATATCAGGACCAGAAACCAACACAGGAAGTGTTAGCCGTGAAAACCATGCGAACTACAAGAAGAATCTGTATGGGAGCTAAAGAAGAAAAGAGGGTCAGTGTAAAAGGCTAATAACAAAAACCTATCCTGCTAGAACATGAAACATAGTAAGCTGATGCCCTGCTTCTGTGCCAAGGTTGGTGTAAAAATAAAACTACTCACTACTAGATCCAAGAAATTCAATATAGTTGAGTAAGCTCTTCCTTGTATCCCTAAAACAGGAGCTTGGAGGAGGGGAAAGAGGAACATATAATTAAATTAAAAAGGAAGAGGAGGAAAAACACATTTTAGAGGAAGGATTCCTACTACTTTATCTTTTTTGTTACAGATATTATTTATTTTTTATTTTGTGGATAATCCTCTAATAGGTTCTTTTTGTAAGAGAGTAAAGCAGTATTGATGCCCTTGACTCCTCCCCACCATTGACCCAATCCTAGTCTCTTCCAAAGTCAGTTGCTGATAACAGCTTCATGGTATCTTTCCAGGCCTCTTTTTAATGAATTTGTGCATACATTAACTATGGAAATATTTCATTTTGTTTCATTTATATCCATTTGTACCCTAAATAACATCATATTATTTTTACTGTTCCACAAACTGGCTTTTCACTTTACAGTATGTCTTACAGAACTTTTTGTGTAAGTACATGTGAATCCACTTTATTCTTTTAAATTGCTCTACATATCCCATAGAATGGATGACCAGATTTCATTTAACAATAAAAAATTCTCATTGATGGAGTCTTGGTAGTTGTCTGTTTCTAGTCCACAGAAAACAATCCTGAACAATAGAGTAATAGTCAGCCTTGTGTATCCCTCTCTGAGTATATGGGTCAGGCGTCCCTGAGGTAAATTTTGACAAGTACTATTGCTGATTGAAGGCTATATATATCCTAAATTTTAGTTAATGGTTGTGTCATTTTATAACTTTGCCAGTCTTGTGTGAGAGGAACTGTTTCCTCAATCCCCACCAACACTATTAAGAAACATTTTAATTTTTGCCAATCTGATGCAACCATTGTATCTCTGCTCTAATTTGCTATTGCCTGATTTGCTAGTGAGCTGTGTACATTTTCTTACACGTGTGGACAGTTTCTGTTTTCTCTTACCGGAGTTACCTGCTGAATTTCCTTGCCTTGTGTTGAGAGGTGTCCAGGTATTCTGGATGTTAATCCTTTAGCTGTTAGGGATGTTGCAAATATTTTCTTCCTGTCTGTGGCTTGTCTTTGAATTTCTTAACTTTTAACTTATGCATGACAAAAGATGACTTGACATTCTCAAATTTGATGTATTCACATTTCAACCTTTTTTCTGCTTTTTGCTTTATTTAAAGCCTTTCTTATTCATCATCCTCATAGCCATCATTATTATTAGTTTAGATTTTTAATTCATGTATAGTTGTCTTAGTCCATTTGGGCTACTCTAACAAAATACCATAGAATGGGTAGTTTATAAATGACAGATATTTATTTCTCACAGTTCAGGAGGCTGGAAGTCCAAGACCAGGGTATCAGCATGGTCCAGTGAGAACCCTCTTCTGGGTTGCAGACTTCTGGTGTCCTCATGTGGTGGAAGGGGCTAAGGATCTCTCTGGAGCCTCTTTTATAAGGGTGCTAATCCCATTCAGGAGGACTCTGCCCTCAGGACCTAATCACCTCCCAAAGGCCCCATCTCCTAATACCATCCTTGGGCATTAGGTGTTCAACATACGAATTTGGCCTGGCGGGTAGGGACACAAACATTCAGACCATAGCAATCATATAATGTATTTTGAACATTGATGTGAAGTTTGGTTCTAAATTTAATTTCTTCAAATGATTAGTCTTGTCTGTGGGTGGCTCCTCATTCTTTCTTGTTGGAGCCAGCTCTGATAGCACCGTCTCTTCTGTAGCTTTCTTCTGGCTGAGAGTGGAGGGTGTGGGAGGTGGGAGCTGCGATGGTGGGTTGACCTGAGTTGATGCTCTCATTTCATTCCTAGTGCTGATAACTTCACCACCTGTTTGGGTGGCCCAGATCTACTCCTATGTTTTAATGTCTGTGGGTTTCTGGGATGTCATTTCCTACTTCATTTTTATTCCATTTATCTTTTGTCTTCCATTCTTTCTGATTGAACAAGTACAATCCTTTCTGTGTACCCATGATCCTAGATGATAGACATATATTTACACCTGCATATCCAGTCATTTCTAGGGACCCAGGACCAGAGGAGGGATCCACCATCTGCACCATATGCCATCTTTTTCTGGCCTATGATTTTGCACGAGACAACCGTTTGGGATCCTTGTAGAGCAATGATTAAGTTTCTATTAATGACAACTATAGACTGCATTCTCTTATGGTAGCCTTAAATTTCTATACAGCGTTCAAAAGCAAAGTTTAAAAATTAAATATTTACATAAGACACAGTGACGTTTTCAGCATAAAAGTCCAGAATTCAAAAATATTTAAAATGATGCCTCATAAACCTCTAAGAAAATCTAGAAATATCATGTTAAAAAAATAGTCTGGCCTCCAAAAGAACCACCAGGCACCACAGATTTCATTAATCATCATTTAGCAATGGCACTTCCTCTTTCACACACACTTCCCTAGTATATCCCAGAAACATCAATTTTGGACTTTCTTGTCTATGGTGAATGGGGTAAGACACTCAACAGTCAATTGAGTGCGGTGATGTGATTATAAATTAAGAAGATCAACTCTATTCACTTTTATTTGGCAGTTTTCCCCAAACCCTGAAACGACAACTGATTTACCTTAGAAAACAGCAAAATGCATGTGAGTATCACTCTTGGAGGGCTGGGATCATTGCTTGGCCTGCAGCAGTGCACCAATCATTGCCAACAAACCAGCAGCATCTATGGACTAAGTCTTTTCTTTGATCCTCCATGAATTTCCTTCACATAAAGAAATTAATAGAGCAGACATGGCCCAAAATCTAAACCCATGTCCTTACTACTCCTGAGGCCGAGAGTTGGACCCCAGTGGCCAGCATTTGCATTCCTTTGCTTTTTCTGGCCTCTGGAGCTCATGTCACTGCCTGAATTAACACCCACCCAACCAAAGAAGTTTGATGGGCAAATACCACAGCTCCCTCACTTCTTGGATGGGATAACTCAAAGGTGCTAGCTTTTTGTTTTCTTCTAGTGCCCTCCAGGGTTAATAGCCCATTTACCCTCAGTGGTAACTGGCTTGAAAACACACCCTTCATGGGCTTCCTTCCCTTCCTGTCTCGATTCCCCATGTATCCTGGAACCACCTCTAAAATAAACTCATTTTACTAGAATCCTTGTTTAGCAACTGCTTAACATGGATGCTTTGTACCTAACAACTTAATATAGATGCCCCATAGTTAAGGGCATTAAAAAGATTCCTTAGTAAGAGGCACTGGAAACTGTTAGGTAAATACTTTAAGCCAGGGAGGTTTTCTTTTCTTTCTCTTAAAAGAGTCCTGATTTGGGAGGCCAGAACTTGAAGTTGGACAGATGTGGGTTGGAGTTCTAGCTCTGCCTTGTACTCCATGAGTCATGTCTGGTGAATCTCTTCAACCATTTAAGCCTCCGTTTCCTCATCTGCAAGATGGGGTATAACTTTCTCAGAGTTGCTCGTAAACATGATGTATGTGTGTAGCACAATGCCTGGCACTTTGTAAACTCACTCTTTGTGGTGGCTTTTTAGAAAACATTTAATTTTAAAATTAATTTAATTTAAATTTATTTAATTAAATTAAATTATTTAATTAAATAAATTTATTTAATTTAAATAATTTAATTTAAAAATTTCAGCTTTCCTGAGGTATGATTGACAAAATTTAAGATAGTTAAAGTGTACATCTTGGTGATTTGATGTACATATCCATTGTGAAATGATCCCCCCATCTAGTTAATTAGCACATCCATCACCTACCTCACTTATTTTTCTTATTTTTGTGTATGTGTGAGAATATGTAGGTTCTACTCTCTTAGCAAATTTCATTTATATAATACAGTGTTGTCAGCTGTAGTCACCATACTATACATTAGATTCTCTGCCTTTATTCATTTTATAGTTGAAAGTTTATAGCCTTTGACCAACCTCTTCCTAGTTCCCTGGCACCCCAGCCCCTGGCAACCACTTTTCTGCTCTCTGTTGCTATGAGTCTGACACCTCACCCCTTTCTGAAGATTTCACATGTAAGTGATACCGTGTCATATTTGCCCCTCTCTCTCTGGCTTTATTTCGCTTAGCATAATGCCCTCAAGGTTCACTGTGGTGGCTTCTATTATTGGTATATAATGGACAGTTAGTCTCTGACTAAACAATTAGTCCCTAACTAATTGTTAGGGACCACAAATGTGCTGTTCTGAAAGCCAAGTGACCATCTATTTACAAATATTTTAAAAGAGTTTTTCTTCTTCTTCAAGGTAATAGTGACTTGTTTTCTGTTTACACTCTGCTGTGGTCTTTTGATCTAAAGCATTGAAACTTAGGTCTGTTTGGGCAAACAAGATGTTTATTTATGTATTTTGTAATGCTTTGGGAACAGAACTATACAAGGCAAAAGAAGGGATTTATTGTTGAGAAGACTTTCCCACTGAGGATAATTTGCTAATAAATACTGCATCATAGGTGAAAGGTTTTTGACCCTCGGGAATCGGAAGCATCTTATGAAATAAGCTTTAAGATGATTAAAAAGTCTTGGATAGGAGAAAATGCTAATATTCACAAGAAGAATTGGGCTCCGCCATGGTTGTCTGTGTCTTTTTTCCTAAGATAATCACTTTGGGATTGGATTTTCACTGCTATATCGGCACCAGGAGCTCCTCCTCCTCCATACTGATCATATCCTTAGAGATTAAACTTTCAGTGTTTGTGAGAATAATTTAGTCAGTGGTCTGTTGGATTGCTGAGGAACAAACTTCTTCTCATCAATTCTACTTCCAGATTAAGCTTTATTTATTATCAACACTTCCTTCTTTTCACTGCCTTGAGTCCCAAAACTTTTGCCTCAATGAACTCTAGCTACTGTAGGACAGCTAATATGATTGCTTAGCCTATGCAGATGCAATAGAAGAAAGCATGTTATTAGAATGGACATTTTTACAAGGTTATGAATCATGGTTTTTTAGTAAATGCATTTTAAAATCAAGCTGATTATTATGAAATGGCATCGTTGTTCTTTCTTTGGAATCATTTCTAGGGTGTAAGTGCATTAACCTGATTTTCATGTCTCCATCATAGCACTTCATCAGGCAAATAACAACAGCAATGCTTGTTTGAATACACTGTAACCAGAGTTTATTACTCCTAATATAATTTAATTACAAAATTATGCCTCAGTTTTATGAGTTGCTTATATTTAGCTCTTCCTAGTCTTGTAGTAGAAATTAAATTGGATGCTTTCCATGCTATGAAGTTATTATAATGGGATATTTGTACCTTTTGATACAAAATTAGTTTGAGACGCTGGATTAAAGGAATGTGTAGAGGAAATACATTTTGTATGTTGTTCATAATTTTATTTCTTGTTATGTGGAACACCCATTTGTGCTTGTTGTGAGTAGAATTCCCAAATACATTGGTATTGACCCAATGTCTTGCTCCTTTGCTTGAATTATAGATGTTATAGATAGAGTGAGCATATTTGTTTGACCTCTAGTTCCTTTTCTTGCCAATTCAAAATTGTGTGATCCTACTGATGGGGTCCTTGTCAAACTCCTTCTATATTTAATAGCAAGACAAGCCTCTTTTTTCCTTCTGGTAACATAAATGGAGACTTACAGTTGAGTCATTTAAGCATTTACCAAAATAAAAATAGACTTAAAATAAAAATTATTTTCCATTTTTCAATTTTATCTTTGTTTGTTTCATTTAAATAGTTTTAAGAGGCAAAAACATAAACTTTAAACTATATGACAAACCCACAGCCAATATCGTTCTCAATGGTGAAAAACTGAAACCATTTCCTCTAAGATCGGGAACAAGACAAGGTTGTACACTCTCACCACTATTATTCAACATAGTTTTGGAAATTTTAGCCACAGCAATCAGAGAAGAAAAAGAAATAAAAGGAATCCAAATCGTAAAAGAAGAAGTAAAGCTGTCACTGTTCGCAGATGACATGATACTATACATAGAGAATCCTAAAGATGCTACCAGAAAACTACTAGAGCTAATCAATGAATTTGGTAAAGTAGCAGGATACAAAATTATTGCACAGAAATCTCTTGCATCCCTATACACTAATTATGACAAATCTGAAACAAAAATTAAGGAAACACTCCCTTTTACCACTGCAACAAAAAGAATAAAATACCTAGGAATAAACCTATCTAAGGAGACAAAAGACCTGTATGCAGAAGACTGTAAGACACTGATGAAAGAAATTAAAGATGACATAAACAGATGGAGAGATATACCATGTTCTTGGATTGGAAGAATCAATCTAGTGAAAATGACTATACTACCCAAAACAATCTACAGATTCAATGCAATCCCTATCAAACTACCAATGGCACTTTTCACAGAACTAGAACAAAAAATTTCACAATTTGTATGGAAACACAAAAGACCCTGAATAGCCAAAACAATCTTGAGAAAGAAAAACGGAGCTGGAGGAATCAGGCTCCCAGACCTCAGACTCTACTACAAAGCTATAGTAATCAAGACAGTATGGTCCTGGCACAAAAACAGACATATAGATCAATGGAACAGGATAGAAAGCCCAGAGATAAACCCATGCACATATGGTCACCTTATTTTTGATAAAGGAGGCAAGAATATACAATGGAGAAAAGACAGCCTTTTCAATAAGTGGTGCTGGGAAGACTGGACAGCTACATGTAAAAGAATGAAATTAGAACACTCCCTAACACCATACACAAAAATAAACTCAAAATGGATTAAAGACCTAATTATAAGGCCAGACACTATAAAACTCTTAGAGGGAAACATAGGCAGAACACTCTATGACATAAATCACAGCAAGATACTTTTTGACACACTCTTAGAGAAATGGAAATAAAAACAAAAATAAAGAAATGGGACCTAATGAAACTTAAACGCGTTTGCACAGCAAAGTAAAACATAAACAAGGTGAAAAGACAACCCTCAGAATGGGAGAAAATATTTGCAAATGAAGCAACTGACAAAGGATTAACCTCCAAAATTTACAAGCAGCCCATTCAGCTCAATATCAAAAAAAAAAACCCAGTCCAAAAATGGGCAGAAGACCTAAATAGACATTTCTCCAAAGAAGATATACAGATTGCCAACAAACACATGAAAGGATGCTCAACATCACTAATCATTAGAGAAATGCAAATCAAAACTACAATGAGGTATCACCTCACACCAGTCTGAATGGCCATCATCAAAAAATCTACAAACAATAAATGCTGGAGAGGGTGTGGAGAAAAGGGAACCCTCTTGCCCTGTTGGTGGGAATGTAAATTGATACAGCCACTATGGAGAACAATATGGAGGTTCCTTAAAAAACTAAAAATAGAACTACCATACGACCCAGCAATCCCACTACTGGGCATGTACCCTGAGAAAACCATAATTCAAAAAAAGTCATTAGCACAATGTTCATTGCAGCTGTGTTTACAATAGCCAGGACATGGAAGCAACCTAAGTGTCCATCGACAGATGAATGGATAAAGAAGATGTGGCACATATATACAATGGAATATTACATATATACAATGGAATATTACTCAGTAATATTCATATTATTATGAATATTACTCATAAACAGAAATGAAACTGAGTTATTTGTAGTGAGGAGGATGGACCTAGAGTCTGTCATACAGAGTGAAGTAAGTCAGAAAGAAAAAAACAAATACCTTACGCTAACACATATATATGGAATCTTAAAAAAAAAAAAAAAGGTTCTGACGAACCTAGGGGCAGGACAGGAATAAAGACGCAGATGTAGAGAATGGACTTGAGGACATGGGGAGGGGGAACGGTAAGCTGGGACAAAGTGAGAGAGTAACACTGACATGTATACACTACCAAATGTAAAATAGATAGCTAGTGGGAAGCAGCTGCATAGCACAGGGAGATCAGCTCGGTGCTTTGTGACCACCTAGAGGGGTGGGATAGGGAGGATGGGAGGGAGATGCAAGAGGGAGGAGATATGGGGATATATGTATATGTATAGCTGATTCACTTTGTTATAAAGCAGAAACTAACACAGCATTGTAAAGCAATTATACTCCAATAAAGATGTTAAAAAAAAAAGCAATTGATTTATTAAGTAGTTGGTGTCACATATTTTAAGGCGTTTTTTTCATATGCACTAATTCAGTATTTTATTTTTAAAAATTTTTATTGGAGTATAGTTGACTTACAGTGTTGTGTTATTTTCAGGTATACCACAAAGTGAATCAGTTATACATATACATATATCCACTCTTTTTTTTTTTTGAAGATTCTTTTCCCAAATAGGCCATTACAGAGTATTGAGTAGAGTTCCCTGCGCTATACAGCAGGTTCTTATTAGTTATCTATTTTATTTATAGTAGTGTTTATGCACATTCTTTTTAATTATTTTTTAATTATCATTGTTATCATAATCACCAATAATAGCAATCACATATATGGTGTTTTCTGCATGCCAGACACTGCTCTGATACATATGTACATGGGCATGCCCACACACACACACACACACACACACACACTCACTTAATCATTTCCACGAACCTGTGAGGCTAGGGCTGTTATCACCCCCATTTCCAGATGAGGACATTGACGTGCACACAGAGGTTGAGTAATGACCTTGGTCATACGGTTTGTGAATTGAGGCAGGAATAGAACCCAGGCAATCTGGCTCTGTGTCCTGGCTCTTAACTTCTTGCTTTTTAAAGACTCTGTTTAATTTGGAAAGTTAAGTGTCTCTCTGAGATTTTTTTCTCAGATTTGTCTGAAAATAAACCTCAGTAGGCATACTGCATGTGCATGGAAAAGGCAAAAAATATGAAGTGATTCTCAACTTGGGCTGCACATGGAAACACTGAAATCACTGGGGGAGCTTCAAAAAGTGCTGATGCCTGGGCCCCAGCCCCAGAGAGTTTGATTTAATTTCTCTAGGGTGCAGTCAGGACATTGGATTTTCTTTTTTTGTTTTGGAAAGCTCCTCATTTGATTGTAATGTGCAGCCAAGGTGAACACTGAGAGGAAGCAAGCTGACATCACAAATCAATTCAGTGAACATCCTGAGGGGTTGTGCTCACTCTACCTTTCCTGTCCGTGGCCTCATTTCTATCAGAAGTCAGACTCAGCTTGAGAACCCAGAGGCCCTACAAGACTCTGAATTATTTAGCTATGATTGAATAATATCCCCTATACTGTACTTAGGAAGGCAGGAAATTACTAGCATTTTTTAGAAAGATTCTCAGTATCCAAGATTGAATCAAAATAGATATTTTTGTTATATGCGGTTGATTAAGACTCATTTAATTTTTCATTCCCCAAATGTTCCAGGTACTAGCTATTTGTTTTATTTTTACTGAACATGTCCTCAGCACTCAAGCCCTGTTTATTAACCTTTACGTTTATGTTTTAGAGATCCCCTAGTAGACCAAGTTACTGTTTGAATTCCATATTTCATTAAACTAGTTGCACTTTTGAATAAACAAATGTGGTTTTAAATATGATTTTATATAATTACTTCATATCTTAAATTTGTATTATAGGTACAAAAGCAGATATCATCTTGGTAAATTATGACATCATGTCATTTCTTATTAATTTGTAGGAATCCTTCCTTTATTGATACATAAGCCCAGCAGGGAAACCAGAGAGAGCCAGGTCATATACAGGTGTGACAGGAAGCTTGTGATACAATCACTTCTGTGTGATACATTTGAGTGGTAAAATTCGTGTTTCTCCCTTAAGAATTCTTGGTTTTCACTTCTGTCTTCTATGTGGATTGTGATGGGAATGATGTTGCATGAGATTTCTCTTTGGGGTTTTACACGGTGAACAATGCACCTGGTTGAAGTGAATGCCTCAATGAAAAGTTTTATGGGGCAGAACTAGTTGCTATGCTAAGAAACTAAGGGCTGTGCTGATATACATAATGGATTCTATTTTTAGATGAGCATGTGTTCCTATAGCCTGGCTTCATTATGCAAGAGGCCAGCAGTTTCAGCACTACATTGTGAATATTGAGACATTAGATGATCAGAAGAGGTGGGACTTTAGGTTGTGAAATTTTCATCTATTTTAGCCCTGACAGAGTTCATGACTAGAGGGAAAAATTAAAAATGAAACAAACAGATTAACATATACACACTACTATATATAAAATAGATAACAAACAAAGACCTACTGTATGGCACAGGAAACTATACTCAATATGTTGTAATAACCTATAAGGAAAAAGAATCTGAAAAAAAGATACACATGTATAAATTTATCACTTTGCTGTATACCTGAAACTAACACAACATTGTAAATCAACTATACTTCAATAAACAAAACAAAACAAAAAACCCATGTCCTGGCTATTGTAAATAGAGCTGCAATGAACACTGTTATAAAGCAGAAACTAACACACCATTGTAAAGCAATTATACTCCAATAAAGATGTTAAAAACAAACAAAATTCTAAAACGATTTCAGCTTGCTGGTGTTTGTAGGGTGAGTTCTTCCAGAAGCTGACCCCAAGACAAAGATTCAAGCTCAAGTACTTTATTTGGAAGGTGACCTCATGAAGCATGGACAGAGCAGTGGGGAAGTGAGACAGGCAAGGGAAGACAGCCCATAATGGTTGAATTATCAAATAGGTTACACTCTGGGCAACTGAAGCTCCAACCCACTGGGGAGCCCTGGGGGACATTGTGGCACACACCACAGTGAGAGAGCTGTGGTATTTACCTATCAGTTCCCGCCTGTCAGTGTTTGAGGACAGCTCTTCCCTGGGCTGTTGTGTCCTCAGCACTCTGCCAGCCCCTCTCCGTGGCCAAGGGGCCTCCAGATCCATGGGCCCCAGGTTTCAAGAAAGCGCTCAGACACAGTTGTGATTAGAAGTTGTCAGTGGGCACGCATAGGAACACATGGGCACCAGCAGCAGCGACTACTCTGAAGGCCTTAATTTTCAGGTCAGACTTTATAAATCTCTACCACAGGTGCAAACAGGTGGCTGAACCCATTCACAGGCAGACAGATCTTGCTTGGCCTGCATGACATATTAAAATGTAAAGGCCAGCATTTAAAGAATCTGGGGAGTTAACATGCAAATCTGGATTTCTCAGAAAATCTAAAGGCCTGGCAACACTGGTCACCAATACCCCCATGGTCACATTTGGCCACCTGCAATCAGACAGGGCATGTGGGATCCAGTCGGCCACTGTCCCCACCAGGCCAGCCTGCCTGCCTCATTGACACGATCACTTAGGCTCATTTAGACTTTTGAGCGTAGAGTATCAGGCGTCTATGGCAACATCCTTTACTGGAAGTTTCAATAAGCTAATGATTACGAAGCTTCCTGTGGAATGAAGTCAGTTCTGTCACAATAGGCCTGTTGGATTGCTGTGGCGTAAAGACTGATTTTACAGTGGAAAATGGCTGAAGGTCAGCAAATCCAGGCCCTGCTCATAACTGCCAGAAGCAAAGCAATTGATACCCCAAGCCCATTTCTTCTCTGTGAGATATGGATTTGGAGTGTGTGAGCCTTGAGGTCACTCTCAGCTTTAAAAGGCTATTATTCCAGAGTGATTTTCACACGGCATTGTGCTAGGTTAGATTTATCAATATGACTCCTTGGCAAAGGATTTCATGTTGAGTTGGGCCATTAATCTATGGGAAATAAAAATGGTGGGCTCTGGGACACCAGGCAGAACAACTTCTTTTTGTGGAATGAATGGCATTAACTGCATCCCCAGTCCAAGGCAGTGGGCACTGACTAGTTTAGCCAACTACTGTAATCTGCCCTTTCCCCATTATAGAGCTTCACTGTCCCATATGGTGGCCACTAGATGCATGTTGCGTTTTACATTTAAATTGTAATTAATTAAAATAAAATAAGAAGTGCATTTCCTCAGCCACACTAGCCACATTTCAAGTGCTATGTAGTCACCTGTGGACAGGTACAGTTAAAGAACATTTCCATCACTAACAGAAAGTTCTATTGGACGTCACTGCATAGAGATTGGGTCAGGAATGGTCTAGTCAGAGCCAGTGCAAAGCAAAAGTTTCCTTGAATTTATAGAGAAAGAACCGCTCTCTCTTTTGATGGATCATGTCCTGCAAGGATGTTGTATGGACCTGACTTTGTTATTTTGTTCCCATGGATGAAGATGTTCGGGTGCTCTGGGTACCACTTTGGGAGCCTAACAGGTAAGCTAACCCTGCAGAAGACAAACCAGTGAAGGACCAGATCCTCAGTGATGTCATTTGAGATATAGATCAGACCATTTCAAATCCATGAGCTAATCAGTCTCCTTCATTGTCTAAGCCAGTTTCAGATGGGACGTTGTCCCTTTGCAGTCAAGATTGCTAACTGGTAGATAGGGCATTCATTTATTTGAAGGAAAACAGGGACTCAGATATCTAGGATCCAGCTGCATCTGGCCCATAAACATGAAAGAGAAATAAAAGAGGGGATAACATTAGTGTAATCTTATCTACATATGGCTACAATTCCCTATGCAAGACATCATATGTTGTTTTGTATGTTTTCCATGTTGGACTTTAGCTCTCGGTGACAGTTTTGATGGCTTCCAGCCAGCATTTGAGAAGAATATGTCTTGAGAAACAGGGGGAAAGTGAAAATTTGTGCACCAAATGGAAGTTTGTGACAACTTTGTATGTTAGTCTAATATACGAACTGGGTTTAGTAATTAGTCTCAATTGCACCAGAAGGATTTCTAGGGAAGGAAAGTAGAACTTATTGATAAACCACTGTGTTGTAGACATCATGCCCAGGTGCTTTGTGTAGCCCATCTTGTTAATTACTCAATGGATTGATTTTTCCCCATTTTGCATTGGGGAAACTGAGGCTATGGCTAAGGTGGCTATTTCCTCAGAAGGCCATCTATAGTCCTGCCAGTCTAGAATGGAACCCCTTCCTCTGATCTGCTAGGATACCTCATGCTTTCCTTCACCTTAGCACTTGCCATGCTGTGCTAATTTTGCCTGACGCATTTTACTTGCCTATCCATGAGGAAGTCTTTGAATTCAAGGACTTTATCCAATATGGTTGGCATTTCTAGTCCACTCTTAGTATACAGTGATTGCTCAATCATTGCTGGTCAGATGAATGAGGTTTAGCAAGGCTGTGCTGCTAATCTAAGGTTACAGGCTACCAAGGGGTGGGAAGCCAAGTCTGTCAGGATCCAAAGCCAGTGAACTTTCTGACTATTTCTCATTTATTAACACCTTCTCCTTGTATAAATCTCCAGCTGCCTTACTCCCAATAGTTTCTGTGACCTACTTCCTGGAAGAGAGAGAAAGCACTGGAGGGTCTCTCTACCTCCTTCCTGCCATGAGTCCCAGAAACCCACCTTTATCTTCAACTGCTCTCTCCTCCTGTTTCTCTTCTCCTTTCCCAGGCTGTTCCTACCTCTTTGACCCTGGACCCTGACTTCCCAAAGATTTTACACTAACATTTATCCCTTCTATTTCCTGTGTTATCAATATTTCCCCTTTAACCAGATCCATACAATCAGTATTAAGCATGAAAAGCCTTTCCCATCTTAAAAAGAAAGCTCCATACGCTCTCTTGACCCCAACTGGCTGCTTTACTTTCTTTCTCCTTTTCATTCACATAATCATCTTCAAAGACCTGCCTGTACTCTCTGCTCACCTTTCACCACCTCCTTTGTCCATATCAGCCTGGATTCTGTACCCATTGCTCCGAAGTGTTCTTTCTAAAGCCACCAATGACCTTCATATTTCAACACATATTGGCCATTTTTAGCTCTCTTTGTGCTTGATTTTTTATCAGAATAGTATTAGAATTGTTGATGGCCATATTTTCCTTGAAACATTTGATTTTCTTGACTTCTTTGCTCTCATACATTTTCCTTTTCCCCCAGCCACCCAGTTTACTTTGTTGGCTCTAAGTTGCCATCCTTTTCCACTCCCAGAATCACATCTGTGCTCATAGCTTTATTTACCAACTGGACACAGTGGCTCCCAGTTTTATGTCACCATTCAGTACCCTGTCCCCTTGATACCCGAAGCCCAGCATTTCTAAGGTTGGTATTGTTCTCTTCCTTGCTTCACCCCTGACCTGGTCCTCCTGCCGTATTAAAGGCACCACCCTTCAGAGTTGCACCATGTGGACCCTGGAGGTCTTCCTTTACATCTCCTTCTCCACCTTTCCTTCAAGCTCATGGCCTCTTGCCTTTTGTGCTCCAGCCACACTCACCATACTAGCCTCCTTCCCATTTCCTTCCACTTGAAGTCTTCTCAGTCCTTTCCCTCTGCTTGGAAGATGTGTTGTTGCTGTATGCATTACCCCCTCCCTTGCTTTACCACACTTCTCACAGCTGTAATAAAATATTTTGCATATAGTTATGCAATGTCTAGCTCCCCTATTAGAAAGCTGACTCAATGAGAGAAGAGTCCAGTGTTGTCCTGGTAAATGTTTAACAACTGGCTCTCCTGCTGGGAAAAATGATTTGTTGACATTTGCTGATTTCCATGGTGTAAATACTTCCACTGTGTCTGATTTCAAGATACCAGCACATCGCCATTGAACCCAGATTTGGGAAGAGAAGGACACAAGTGGTTCTCATAAGCTAGGAAGAAAACTCTAGCATAAGCACTAGGGTATGGCTGTACTCTTCACAGCTGTATATGTGCTGTGTGTATATGTGTGTATATATGTGTATATGACATAGGGCAGTGCTGGGCACCCTGAAGATAATGACTCTTAGTTGGAGGGTTAAATGCAGTGTTTTTATTCCATCACAGAAATGTAGTGGTAAAAAATGCTAATGTTTCAGACAAAAATGGCATAAAATCTTTCATTTTAGAATTGGACCAGGCCTTAATTAAGTTATCACATCTAATCCCTTCATTTTTCTCTCTTGTTATCGAGGGACAGGGAATGGGGTCTGGCACAATTACATAGCTAGCTGGTAAAAGAACCCTAGTTAAAATGCACATCTCTTAATTACCAACGCATATTCCTTCCACTATATCACACCATCATTTCCCAAAAAAGTAAAATTTTCTAATACTAATGATTAATTCAGGTTGTGTTATTATATAGTGGTGTGGTTGAACATATGGTAAATAAACCCACTTTACAAAAGAAAAAGCAATGTTTGATCATTCCTTATTAAATTTTGTCTGTTGAGAGAGATTTTCCCTTTATCATTCTCCTCCTCCCTTAATTATCTCTTGTAGTTATTTACAGAATATCTACAGTTACCCCAATATATCAGTCACCTTCTGTTGTGCAGCAAACCACCCCAAAACTTAGTGCCTTAGAACAACAACCATTTATTTCAGTCACTCCTGTGTGGGCTGACAGTCTGGTGTGGGCTCAGGCAGACCCTTTTTCTTGTTCAGCCGGGCTCCTCTGGCATCTGTAGGTAGTTGGGGGAAGGATGCGAGGCTCTGCTGATCATGGCTGGCCTCTCATGTCTGAGGCTGCATCTGGGATGGCTGGGCTGGCTCGGATCTGGTCCAGGTGGTCCCTCATCCTCCAGCTTGTTCCTGTGGTGGGTTCTGAGACAGAATGGAAGTTGCAAGGCCCTAGAGTCAAAATTGCCATATTGACACTTCTGCCCCATTTTATGTGCAAAACCAAATCATTCATAGGGTGAGGAAATAGATGCCAGCTCTTTATATCAAGTTCTGCAAAGAGGCCTGGATACACATAATGGAATGATTTGTGGTCATTTTTGCAATCAAATACAGAAAAGGAATTGTTTCCTCAAATCATAGGAGATTCTCTCCGTTATAGTGAAGTGTCTCAATGGGGCAGAACTGACCAATGGCTTCCGAAGCTTCCTGAAATATCAAGGCAGTGCTAAATACCCTAGCCAGACAATTGTGTTAACTGCATACATGCAGCATTTGAGCCTTATACTGCTGTGAGGTAGGGTCCTCTCTTCATACCCTAGACTTTGGGTCCTCCATTGATGTTCAGAGAAGAAAGGATCCCTGTGAGGTGATGGGGAAGTGGAGCCATATTCCAACCCAGGGTGCACTTGAGCAGCACCCTGCTAGCAACGGCTCTTAAAACCAGAGTGTTTTTAAGTGTATTGAGGAATGAGGCTGGGGGCGGGCAATTGCAACAAGAGAGGGAACTTTTAATTAGTCTTCAAGGGTATGAGTTTGCTGTTATAAATCTCTCAGTTTTTATTCCTGTCCTGCCCCTAGGTTCTTCAGAACCATTTTTTTTTTTTTTTAGATTCCATATATATGTGTTAGCATACAGTATTTGTTTTTCTCTTTCTGACTTACTTCACTCTGTATGACAGACTCTAGGTCTATCCACTTCACTACAAATAACTCAATTTTGTTTCTCTTTATGGCTGAGTAATATTCCGTTTTATATATGTGCCACATCTTCTTTATGCAGATGTAGAGAATAGACTTGAGCACACGAGGAGGGGGAAGAGTAAGCTGGGATGAAGTGAGAGAGTGGCATTGACATATATACACTACCAAATGTAAAATAGATAGCTAGTGAGAAGCAGCTGCATAGCACAGGGAGATCAGCTCCGTGCTTTGTGACCACCTAGAGGGGTGGGAGGGAGATACAAGAGGGAGGGGATATGGGGATATATGTATACATATAGCTGATTCACTTTGTTATACAGCAGAGACTAACACAACATTGTAAAGCAATTATACTCCAATAAAGATGTTAAAAAAATAATACGAAGAATAAATGAATGGAAAGTAGAAAAAATATAAGAAGAATAAATTAAAAAAAAAAAATCTCGCAGCTTTCTGTGCTATTTTTTCCTCTTCCTAAATGATTTTGAAGTGATTTTTCTGAGCCTAATATAGCCTTTTTTTTTTTTTTTTTTAAGTATTCCTGTGTTGGGAACATGGAAATAATTCAAAATCTGTAAGAACACTGGGGAAGTGGAAATTAAACCTCAGGATTCTTTACTGCTGGAAAATGATCATGGGGGATTTTCCATAGTAGAGAGGGAGAAATCTTTCTAGATCTCTTCTTCTAGCCTGGGCCACAACATGCATTTTTCTGGGATGAAAAACACATGAGTTTGACCAAGGGAGAGTCTGATAGGTTTTGTCAATGAAGCATGGGAAGGGATCAGTCCTTACTCTGAGCTCATCTTTTTTTAAGCTGAGTGTGCTCTGGGAAGATGCAGGCATCAGCGCATTTATATCCGACCAAACCAACAGAGCTGCAGTGAAAGGGAAGAAAGGCCATTATCTAGCGAATATATATTGAGCTGGGAGACACTGAGGTTAAAACATTCAGTTTATTGCCATCTCTTTATTTGTATTTTATAGAATTAGTCCGTGACCTCCATAATTGTTCTTTTGCAAGATACCCTGTGTAAGATCATGGACTCTGAAATCCAACTCTCTGGGTTTGAAACCCAGCTCAGCACTCTGTGTGTCTCTGAGGAAGCCATTTAACCACTCTGAGCTTCCGTTTCCTCTTCTCTGAAATGGGAATAATACATCTCCTTCATAGGAATCTTGTGAGGATTAAATGAGATCACACATCTGAAACACTTGGTACAGCACACAGAGTAAATGCTCCACACTTGCTAGCTACCTTTAGTAGAAATTTTAGTACATTTAGAATATATATATAAAAAAAAATATATATATATATATATTCAGTGTGTGTGTGTGTGTGTGTATGTGTGTGTGTGAGAGAGAGAGAGAATTTGAACTATGGCAGGTGTTCAGGTACTTTTGGTTCATATTTTAAATCTTTTTTTTTTTTTTACTCAATTTGATTAAAAAGTTGGGATCCCCGAGGAATGCCAGTGTCCCAGGTTGCAGATGTTCTCCTAAATGAGTGTACATTGGGAGGCTGTCAAAGAATTAGTACGTCAACTAGATGCCTGCAGTCAGAGAGGACATGGGGCATGTGACCTGCATCAGTGGACGTGAGGAATGGAAGGCTGAGCGGGAAAAGACAGTTTGTCACCTAAACCAAGGATCTGGACAAGCTTGATGGGCCCACTTGCCAGGTTGGCCCTGGAAAATGAGATCCAGTTCTCTATGTTTTTGAAAACAGGAGCCATGTTTGATTTCTCTTTGTGTCTCTGGCAGCTTTTAGCAAGGCTTCTTATATTAAAAGAATGGCGTTAAGGTCTCAATCAAGACAGCCTGAGGCAGTTATAGGGAAACTGATTTAGTCCCTCTACTGGTCAATGTCAACCAGTGTTGCACCCAGATTCCCTGGGATCCCTGTGTGCCCATTACTTTTGAGTGCCTATGATGTGCTCTTCTTGTTGTATCTGAACTCTAGCTAGGGAGGCCTGCTCAGATCAATACATTATTTTATCCACCTTGGATAAATAGAAAGTCATACTCATTCTGAGGAAAAATTGGCACATCTCAAAGTCTAAAGTAGCTCCGGTTGGATATTTAAAGAACACATGTAATAAACTCTTTTAAAAACCAGAGGTAAGAAAGGGGAAGCATTTGAAAGTATAACTTTGCAGTAAATCACAGTTTCATTCAAATGTAAGTGGGAAAATTGGAACAGGAAATAATGCCACTTACAAATTTATTTTAAATCATATTTAAATTTTTAGTCTTGCAAGGTCTGGGCGGGATAAAAGAATGTAATTGCTTAGAACTTCTTAGGAAAACAAATCAGTACATCAGTAAGAAGTAGCCTATGCAGTAGGCATTATTCTGCTTTCTGACCTGGAAAAACATACTATATTAAAAGGGTAAGCTAGGTACATAGAATCAAGGCAGCCTTTAATCTCTGACTTTGTATAGACATAAAAAACATGAATAGAAATGACTGATTCTAAGCAGAAAAACAAAGGAGCCCTGAATCTCTTAAGCTGAGCCATATGAAATTGCCATAATTGTAGGTCAAAAATGGTCAAACATGGGCAGTTTCACATAGTCAACAAGCCAGTCATTAGGAAGAGCAAGTGTTACTTTTGCTAAACTGGCCATCTAATGATGACAGTGTAGAGCCAACATTGATGCAGCAAATATGAGTTCACTTCTTCTATTGTTAATGGATCTGATTTTATTCTAATAGATTAGTACACAGTGCAACGTTTCACAAATTACAGGAGATAATACGCTACTTTTACGATTCTGTATAGGCTTCTTATATTTCATTATATGCATGTAATTAAGTGCAAGCGTAACTTTTGCTTAAGAGGTCAGCTTCCGATTCAAGTTTGGGGAAAATAAACTTGGAGTTAGCTTCCCACATATTTATCATTTTATTTGCTCATGAGTTATGTTCTCTTTTTGTTGTGTAGGAGAAAAACTGATTTAGTTTGCTTCCTTTGCAGTATAGGTTGGCAGTTAATAGTACAGACTCTGAAACCCCTCTGCTTGGGCTTGAATCTCAGCTCATTAACTTGTGAGCTGTGTGACTTAATCCATTTGTACCTCAGTTTTCACAGATATAAAAAGAGGATACTGATAACACTTCCTCAAGAGGTTGCTGTGAGGAGTACATGAATTAACAGAAGATGTGTAGATCAGTGCTTTCCATATTGGAAGCGCATATTGGAAGCGTGAGTGTTTATTGTTTTTCACTGCAGTCTTCTTTATGAAACTTCTGTACCTGGGCTTTCTGGAGACTGACTAGTTGTTCTTCGGCATCAGAAGCCATCCTAATTCTCCTGTAGTACCAGAAATTCATCTGTGAGGAGTGTCACTTTGTCAATAGAAAGTCCACACAAGTTGGTGAGCCTAGAGGGTGGGGTTTCCTTAATCAGTTGACATTTAGTGAGGATTGGTTGGTGGGAGTAGACTGCTCTGAGTATTCACATGGCTGGGAACTACCCCACCTGTGGGTGCCTTACGAATGTTCTAGTACAATTTCTTTGCAGGTGTCTTCTTACCCACAGAGCAGTAAGTGATGGTTGGGTCTATGTACTATATGCATGTGCATCCTGTTATTCATTCATTTATCGAGCACAGTTTTACTGAACACCTACTAAGTGTCAGGCGTTCTTCTAGGTAATACACAACGGCCTTATTTGCATTGTAAGTCAGATGGCATGCTAGCAACAGTGCTGAGAGCACTGGGAAGAGCTGGGAGCAGGAGTGGTGGTGACTGTGTAGGTGCTCAGGGAAGGCATCTCTGAAAAGCTAAGCTTTTTTAAATCAGTATATTTTTAATTGAAGTATAGTTGATTTACAATGTTGTGTGAATTTCTGCTGTACAGCAAAGTGGTTCAGTTATATATATATACATATATACTTTTTAAAATATTCTTTTCCATTATGATTTATCATAGCATTCAGTGTAGTTCCCTGTGCTATACAGTAGGACCTTGTTGTGTATCCATTCTATATATAAAAGCTTATATCTGCTAACCCAACCTCCCCCTTCATCCCTCCCCCAACCCCTTTTCCCTTGGCAACCATCAGTCTGTTCTCTATGTCTTTGAGTCTGTTTCTGTGAAAAGTTGAGTTTTTGAGCAGAGACTTAAAGGAGCTGGGGGACAAGCCAGGTGGAGATCTGAAGGAAGAATACTCTAGGCAAAAGAATTAGTAAGTGTGAAGGTGTGTGACCTGGGATAGTTTGATGAACAGAAAGGTGGCTGTTTGGCTGCAGCAGAGTAAATGGGGGCTGGGGCAGTAGTAGGAGACAATGTCAGAGAGGTCACTGTAAGGCAAGGTCAAGTTATGTTGGGTTTTATAGACTATTTTAAGGACTTTGGCTTTTCTCTGAGTGAAATCTGAAGCCATTATAAGCTTTTGATCAAAGGTATGAGTGTGTTTCAAAAATGGATCCCTGTGACTTATGATTTGGACAAAATGACATAGATTCGTGTCTCTCCGCTTTTCTCCACTAAATACAACATAAATCCTGGAAGTAATGCAAGAGACAACCAGCAGAGAACTCTGACAGGTGCTGACAGGAAGGAAACTGGTCTGTGACATCAGGACTAGAGGACCAGCACGGTGGCAGCAGGGCATCTCCTGTTCTTCCCAACCAGCAGAAGAAGGTGACCCGGGTCCCACATTGCCTTGCATGAGCTCTGATGTAGAAACACAGGGTGGCCCAGGAAGCTCCTTCGTTCCATGAATCTAGTGGGAGTCCTTCCACTGTCACCAGGAGAGCCTGGCACCACTGGCAAGGGGAACCAACTGGGATCTCAGCTAGTGACCGAGGCTGGAAGAAGTGCTCCTTCCTCCCTACTCCTGAAACTCTTCTCCGTCATGAGACTCAACCAGGGGGTGGCTGAGGCACTGGCAAAATGGAACCCACTGCAACAAGCAGCCCTGGCCTGGGAAACCTCTTGTTCCCATGGGCCTGAGGCTGCCCTCCTCTGCCCGGGGACACTGGGACTGCTGGGCAGCTCCAGGAACAGAGATTCCACTGCAGGGAGCACTTGGTCTGGAAAGTCTACTTGTCCCCACAGGCCGGAGGCTCCCCTCCCTGAGGAGGACTGAGGAAGCAAACCCCTTCTGCCCCCTCAGGCACAAGGAGCCCCTGCAGTATCAGATAAACCCTGCAGATCAAAGTAACACAGCAAAGGCTCTGAAAATTAACCTGTCCTTGGAACCATAGCCCATGAAAGTACACCAGGAACCTCATGATAAACTAAACAGGGTGATTGCCTGCTAGAATAAAAGATGTGAAGAGGCTTCAGAGTCTTCCACCATAATAGACAAAATGTGCAGGATACAACTGACGACTGCCCATCATACTAAGAGCCAGGAAAATGAAAACGTGGATGAGAAAAGACAATCAACTGATGCTAACACCAAGATGAATCAGAGGTTGGAATGATCTGATACGGATTTTAAAGTCGCAGGATAAAAATACTTCAACAATCAATTAAGACTTCTTTTGGAATAAATGCAAAAAGAGAACCTCAGCAAAGAAATTGAAGTTTTAGAAAAAGAACCAAATGGAACTGATAAAACTGAAAAAATGTAATAAAACAAACATATAATAGACACATACATATATTTTAATAGCCGGAGCAATCACTACGAAAACTATACAAAGATGTCCACTTAAAAAATACATATATATAAACATGGAATCCTGAAATGTGTTCAAGTAACTCCCAAGAAGGCAAGAAAAGGAGGATAGAGGAGCGAGAACCAGAGTAAACAAATAGAAAACAAATAATAAAATGGCAGAGTTAAAGTCCAGCATATCAATAATTAACTCAAAGATAGTAGCATAGAAAACCCAGAAACAAACGTACAAAAATGTGCACAACAATTTTTGACAAGGTGCAAAATCAATTTAATGGGAGAAAATCTTTTAACAAATGATGCTGGAGAAATTGGACATCCATAGGCAATAAGTAAATAAATAAATAAATAAATACTCAATGTAGCTTCACACTTTACACAAAAATGAACATAAATAAATTATGGACATAAGTGTATAACATAAAACTATAAAACTTAGGGAAAAGACATAGGGATCTATTTGGACCAAGGACTAGGCCAAGAATTCTTAGAATTGAAACCAAAATCATGATACATTGAAAGAAAAGTTAGCTCTTATTAGAATTAAAATCTTTTGCTCTGTGAAAGACTCTGAAAAGAGAATTAAAAGACAAGCTACAGACTGGGAGGAAGTATTTGCAAATAATACAAATAATACAAGTTCTTATATGACAGAGAACTTATATCTAGAATACATAAATAACCTTAAACTCAGCAGTTAAAAACCGAAACTGAACGATCCAATTAGAAAATGGACAAAAGATGCTCCAATAATCCACCAAAGGGGATATATAGATGACACATAAACATATGACAGGGTGTCCACCATTACTGACCATCAGGGAAGTGCAAATTAAAATTCCAATAAGATATCACTGCATACCTCTCAGGTTGGTTAAAATGAAAATAGTGACATTACCAAATGCTGGCACGGATGTGGAGCCTGGTCACTCACACGTTGCCGGTGGGAATGTAATGTGGTACAGAACTTTCGAAAAGAGTTTGGCAGTTTCTTATAAAACTTACCACGTAACTACTGTATGACACAGCGACGTCTTGAGCACTTATTTCAGAAAAGTGAAAATGTATGTTCACACAAAAAACCTTTACACAAATGTTCATAGAAGCTTTATTCACAATAGCCTCAAACTGAAAACAGCCCAGATGTCCTTCAGTAGGTGAATGTTGGTACTTCCAGATCATGGAATAATACTCAGCAATAAAAAGGAACGAATTATTGGTACACACAGCAACCTGGATAAGTCTCCAGGATGCTGAATGGAAAAAGCCATTCCAAAAAGATTATATACTCTATGATCCCATTTACATAAGTGTTCCGAAATGACAACATTTTAGAAACGGAGAACATATTTGTGGCTGCTAGGTGTTAGTCACAGGCATATGGAGCGAGGGAGGTTGGTATGGTTGCAAAAGGGTAACATGAGGGATCCTTGTGATGATAGTACTGTTCTATATCTTGACTGTGGTGGTGGATGCATGAACCTGCACATGATAAAATTGTACAGAATTAAATACACACACATGCATAATACACACACACATACACAAATGAGTACAAGTAAACCTGGGGAAATCTGAATTAGATCCGTGGATGGCATCAATGTCAATACCCTGGTCATGATATTTCACTATATTTTGCAAGATAGTACCATTAGGGGAAACTGTGTAAAGGGTACTTGGGATCTCTATGTATTATTTCTTACAACTGCCTGTGAATCTATAATTATCTCAATAAGAATTTCAATGAAATAAAAAGAACCACCCAAAGTAGCACCTGAAGATTTTCAGTAATATCCCTGATCTCAGGACATCCTTAAACAAAAATAATAGAGTGAGTCTCCCTTTTTGAGGCATTTTTCATAATGTGATAATGTTACTACTCCCTTCTCAATAATAAGTATGATGTTCATAGGAAAATAGCTCATGGTATATCAGTAAATGTTAGTTGTTATTGCATACTAATATGCAAATGAGGGACAGGCTTAATTATCTGGGTGTTGTCTACATTTTAGGAAAAGAATATTTAAATATATATGACTGCTATGAGAGAGATGATTCTAGACAATATGGATTTATGCTGTGTGATCCTACTCTAGGCTGCTACTCCCCTTCTATAAAACACGACGGCAGAAATTAGCAACTCCAAACTCTGCTCATGAAAAGTGCCATGCAATGCCCAAGTCGTCGTCTTCTTCTTTTTCTTTTTCTTTTTCTTCTTCTTCTTCTTCTTCTCCTTCTCCTTCTCCTTCTCCTTCTTCTTCTCCTTCTCCTTCTTCTTCTCCCTCTTCTTCTCCCTCTCCTTCTCCCTCTCCTTCTCCTTCTCCTTCTCCTTCTTTCTCCTTCTCCTTCTTTCTCCTTCTTCTTTCTTCTTCTTCTTCTTCTTCTTCTTCTTCTTCTTCTTCTTCTTCTTCTTCTTCTTCTTCTTCTTCTTCTTCTTCTTCTTCTTCTTCTTCTTCTCCTTCTCCTTCTCCTTCTCCTTCTCCTTCTCCTTCTCCTTCTCCTTCTCCTTCTCCTTCTCCTTCTCCTTCTCCTTCTCCTTCTCCTTCTCCTTCTCCTTCTCCGTCTCCGCCTCCTTCTTCGTCTTCTTCGTCTTCTTCGTCTTCTTCGTCTTCTTCTTCATATCCTTATCAGGAATTATATTTTATCTCTAACAGGAAGATGAGTTCAGGATAAAAATTTTGGCAAGTACAAAATGCTATGTAAATATACATTTCTGGTTGAATTTGGAAATAGGTTTGTAGTAGGCCCAAAATAAGAAATACAAAATGTGTGTGATATACTTTCTGAAATCCAAAGTCCAGCTTATTAAAAAAAAAGTTTATTTGTTAATTCTCTTCTTTATTACAAGTGAGAATTTGAGGAAGCTTACAGAATATATACTACCCAGGATAACGATAAATGAGGCTAAAAGTCTCTAAGTGTCTGGTGACATGGGGTTGCTTGAATCATGGTACTTATAAACAATGCAGCCCTAAAACTCATGCTATAGGTGTATCATTAGTACAATGGAAAACTATGATACATTAAATTTTAAAAAATGGACTTTCACTTTTACATGTTGTATACATATCAATAAATGTGTATATATGTGTATATATAAAAAGAAGAAAAAAAAACTAGTCAGTTTGGGCTGCTATAACAAGAATACCACAGACTGGGGGGCTTAAACACAATATTTATTTCTCACCATTCTGGAGGTTGGAAATCCAAGATCAGGGTGCTAGCATGATTGGGATATTGGTGAAGGCTCTCTTCCTGGTTTATGGCCATCTTCCTGTATCCTCACATGGCATAGAAAGAAAGAGGAAGCGAGTTCTCTCCTGTCTCTTCTTATAAGCCTCCACCCTCATTACCTAATTACCTCCCAAAGACCCCATCTCCAAACACCATCCTGTTGGGGCTTTAGGTATCAACACATAAATTTTGCAGGGAAACAAACATTCAGTCCGTAGCAATATGCTAGAATGTTAGCAGTTACCAGTAGTGGTGCTGATAGGAATATGTGTGGAATTAATTTTCTTTCTTATGCCATTCATATTCAGACTTTCTTATGATGACTTTGTATTATTTTTGAAACCAGAAGCTAATACAATAAATGGGGTTTTCTTTTTAAGGCAAATGTCAGAGCAAAGAGAAAACTAGGATATGAGAAAAGAAAAAAAAAAAAAAAGATGAAACCAGAGGTATAGCTGGTACACCAAAAAGTGCCCGCATAATAACTCAAAGCGATTTACAGTTTGACTCTGAGTTTCCTAGCAGCACATACAAAGATTCTCAGTGCTGATTAGAGCAAACAGACTTAGCTATTCAGAAGTTTTACGGTGACCATAGCTAATAATATAACTACCATTGATACGTACACCTAAGAGTTTTCTCCGGTGTGTCCCTATAAAGAAGATCATGCCATCTCTTCTTTTAGTGAATGATGCCTCCAGTGACATCTCTGTAAGACACAGAGGCAATAGCATTCACAGAGTTTGTCTCATATCTTTCTGAAACATAGGTCAAAAACTACTCAGCACTAGCAGTTCTAGGAGAAATAAACCATGTGAACCTTGTGTGCAGCAGCTATACTTTTTGTGGCCTCAAATTTTCCCTTCCCTGTCTCCACCCCTCTTTGTAATTTCACTTTGTAGGTCCTCCCATAAAAAGATGGAGATTATTCCCTCACTCTTTGGTTTGGGCTGGCATTGTGACTTTCTTTGTCCAATAGAATGTGATAGAAGTGATGGGGTGTCATATCTGAGCCTAGACCTCAAGAGTTCTCTTGTGCTTCTGCTTCTTCTTCTGTCAAGAGAACAAGCTCAGGTGAGCCTGATAGAAGCCAGCAGATCACGTGGGACAGAGCTGAGTCATGCTAGACTATCCGGCTTCCACGTGACTTGCTAGTTGATTG
Source organism: Eschrichtius robustus (assembly GCF_028021215.1). Taxonomy (NCBI): domain Eukaryota; kingdom Metazoa; phylum Chordata; class Mammalia; order Artiodactyla; family Eschrichtiidae; genus Eschrichtius; species Eschrichtius robustus. The sequence continues at coordinate 37,187,944 of NC_090839.1, forward strand.
CATGTGCGTGAGCAAGACAAGCTGAGTTCAGCTGAGCTGGCCCAGATCGGCAGATCCATTGATCTGGCCCATACTCTCATAAGCAAAGATAAATATTTATTCTATGCCTTTGAAGTTTTATAGTTGTTTGTCATGCAGCATTATTGTAGTAATAGATAACAAACACATCTGGCTTCATCCATTACAGAGAAAGAGATGGACTATATAGCCTTTAGGGTTCCCGTTCTGGTTCTGCATTTAACTAGATAGGTGACTTTCAGCAAATATTTTAACCTCTGTTGAGTGGCATATGTAAAATGGGAAAGAAAAAAGATTATCTGTCTAACTCACAAAATTGCTAGTGTGAAATGAAGTATTTGTGAAAGAATTTAGTAGCTGTGAAGTACAATTCAAATTTAGGTTAATTTGAAACTCTCTGCTCTACAGTAATACACGAAGTTTAAATTTTCTCCAATGCAGTTGATCTTTCACCTGCTAAATAAAACAAACAAACATAAAGAGTATTTTAATGCCTTGCCAATCAGTGTTAGATTAATCCAGGCATGTTTTGATATCTCACTATCAAATATGAAATTAGCTAGAGGAGAAAAAATTTTTAGTTTTTATAAATATGGCTTACAGAAGGTGATCTTTAAATAAAACAAAGCAAAACAAGCTTTGGCTTACTCAAGGCAACTTTTTAGTTCAGAACATCGAATATGACTGTCAGGATCCAGGCACGTCAGAGTGTGAACCTGCTGCACCCTTGAGGTATAATTTGCATGCTCTAGTCAGGTAACGGCATGTGCAAAGAGATAATTAATTAAAAATTGGCTTTATTTAAATGCATTTTCACCTTTTTGTTTCACGGTCTACAGATCCCTGTAGGATTTTGAAATATAGGAAAGAATTTCTCAAATTAAATCTCAACAATATTCAGTTGTTTTATTTGCAGCTACAGAGATAAAGTGACTCTTGATATCTGATTTATTTAATTTATTTTTAAACAAAAATTGAATAAAATTTAAATAAATTTCTAAAATAATTTTTCATTTTAATTAATTAAATTTAATTTATTATTAGAATAACCAAAAAATATTACTAAGGAAAATGGTTTTCTTGGTTTGGCTGTAAAATACATTCTTTGCATATGCTATCATCTTGAAAATTCTGGATCTTTCTAGTTTTTAAATAATGGCTTTTTTCTAATAATGATATATAATCATTATAAAATTTAAAATAATAATAAAATATACAATAAAATAAAATTTTCTTCAGATACCTTCACCCAGAAACACATTAACTTTTAGAGAATATAATTTCAGATACTGGCCTGTACATCTATACATATAGAAAGGTAACACATAAATAGGAATACTTTTAGAACAACTGGAATATGTGATACATTCTAATTCAATTAACATTTTAGATTTCATTTTAGTTCAAGTTAAGCATGAAAAATAAGCTGAATATAATCTAAAGGGTGAACTCCAGATAACAGTTTCACTGCAGGATAAGTTGTTTCTAAAGGATCCCTCTAAAATTAAGGAAAAAAATGATTATAAAGAAATTGAAGTTCAAGTCAGTACTTATGTAACCAAACTTTTGCCCTTTAACCATATGCAGTTCTTGCTGTGAATGATTAATACATTAGATAACGTATGCTTCTTTTTCACTTTATTCTCACAGCCCCTAAATGTATTAGTTATAATATTATTTTTACATTTTTAAGGCTTCTACCATGTCATGATACTCTGTGGTCATTATTCCTGAAATTATTTAAAATTAATTTAAAAACCATCAATCAAATTAAAATGGGAAATGCAAAAAGTACTTAGATATGAAAAAGGAGACCCAAACTTATTCATAATAGTAGAAATGCAAATTATAACCACAGTGAATTTCCATTTTTTACCTGTCAGATTGTCAACAATCTAGGAGTCTGACAACATCTTCTAATGGTGAGGCTGTGGGGAAACAGACCTTATCATGCATTGCTGGGAAAAGTGCAATTAAGAACCACTCTTATGGAGGGTAATTCAGTAATATCTACCAGAACTATAAATGCATTTATCTTTCGACCCAGTAATTTCTCTTCTGGGTATTTACCTTTTTATGTATATCTGCACATGTACAAAATGACATATGTACAAGGTTATTCATCTCAGAGTTGCTTAGAAAAGCATATCTTAGAAACACCCTAAGTGTCCATCAATAGGGAACTTGTTGACATAATTTATTCATTTATATTTTGCAGCTAAGGAGGAGGGAGGGGATAGGAGAAATGAGAGCTCTTTGTATTAATGTAGAAAGATCTCTAAGATCGCTGATCAGTAAACTGTTCATGTTCAGAAGGTGTATAATAAGGGGAAATGATAAGAATATTCTTGTCTATATTTGCATATAGACAGTTATGTATGACATTAATGAAAGTATTTGCCTGGTGTGGGAGGGGCTGGGGCAGAAGGGGTACTGGTGGACTCTAGCTCTCTGAATTATTCTGCTTTATTAATCAGTGACCATTACTTACTACAAAAAGAAAATTAAAGCATTAACTGAATGGATTCAGTTCTCAGCAGCACTGCTTTTGTCTCAGACTCTTCATTTCTGACTTCTTTCATTTGATTTGGTTTTTGGTTAGCTGGATTTTTGTCACGCAGCTAACTTAAAAGGAAGATTCATGAGTATTCTATGTCCTAAATTGCTGCATGAGTGAGAATATCTGTCTATCACAGTTTTGTTCGTGAATCCTTACTTGAAAACACTTACAATCCTTTGGTTTCACTTGTTTCTGCCTCAAAATGTTGTTAGCATCATTTCGCTTTCTTCTGGAATGGGACTGTGGCATTTTCACCAAGGTGGATCTTTTTGTTTTTTTTACCTCTACTTTTGTTGTTATTGTAGTTTTGGAGATTTTTTTTTAAGGTAGAGGAATTCACTAAAAATGGCTCATACTCTTTAATTTTACCCAGAATTTTGGATTTCTTTTTAGGATATCTATTAATGTTGCATTATTTTGTGAATCTTAGCTTTATCTCTAACTCTTGAGTATAAAATACATTCAAGGAGGAATTTTAGCTCTTAAGAGGTTTAATTCAAAATTTTCTTTGTGAAATTATTCCTATATTCTCCATGAGTATGTGAATGAAATACAAGAATAATCTAAAGTTTTGTACTTGTTTGAATTGCCTGTATCATGAAACTGATGCTAATGTTTTTAACTCTTTACTATATTGCTTAGGTTTTGAATTGTATGAGTGCTCTTTAATAGAGAGGTAGGTTACTTAATAGCTTTATTCTTTATTGACTGTGATATATGCATTGTAGATAAAAATTTTTCTATGTGCAGATGGTACAAAATGTCTTGCAAACCTCTATGAGTTTGCCTGTGCGATGCTAAAACAATCTGATTGAAACAATAAGGGGAGGAAAGTCACCTGGGTACCTCTATGTGCCTGTAGTAGTCCAGGTGATCTGAGAAGCAAGTGCCAAGATGGGATTAAATGTGAAAAGGTTTAATTAGGGGAAACGTGTGTGAGTGAAACAAGGCAGAGAGCTGGGGGAGGTTGGGAGAGCCTTCTGACTGCGATGTAAGTTTGGCCCAGAGTGAAGGAGAGAGGGAGAAGAGGTTGGTTGGAAGTATCCTAGACTGGCATGCCTTTTAAGGAGGGTACAACAAACTTGAAGGTGAATCCTTGAGGCAAAGTCAATTGTCAGAGGAGTCCCATGTCTCTTAGGAATGGGCCTGCCTTCATCTCTTCGTAAGGATTACTCATTGCCTGGGAGCACCAGTAGGGGCTGTGGCCTCAGCATAAGTGTGGTGATGGCTTTCAGAGGAGCTGAGCAGGCTGATTCCATCTTTCCCAGGCTTACACTGGACCTCTTCCTTTGTATTTGTTCTTGGATGACCTCATCCACTCCTAGCATGTGGTCTGTCACTTAGTCCCAGTCTGTAGTTTTGATAACTATCCTATCTGACATGCCAAAACTATTTTCCAATTGCCTTCTGTATATTTCCACCTTGCTGCCATGAAGACCTTCCCAACTCAACACCCTACAATGAACTCATGTCCCTTCATCCCTCCCCCATTTCCTCTATCTCTCTATCCCTGTCTTAATTCACCAATTCATCTTCCTTCCCCTTCCCAAGTTAAAAACCTTGGAGGTATCTGTATCTCTTCCTCCTCTTCACCTCAAATATCCAACCAGCTGCCATGACCTTTCGTGTATCTAAAATTCTAGACTTTGGTCTCTCCTTCCATTTCTATTGTAACAGTCCTAATTTAGACTACAAGTTTCTCTTCATGGTTAAGTAGATTTAATTTAATTTGATTTAAGTAATTTGATGCACTTTTTGTTTAGCTAGATTTTGTTGTCTAGCTAATTTTAAAGGAGGATTCATGAGTGCTCCATTTCCCAAATTACTGCTTAAGTGAATAGAATAGAATGGATAGGGCCTGCCACTCCATTACCTAATGGTAGTGACTGAGGCATCTCTCCTCTTCCTAGAATTCTCATAGTTGATCACCTCTTTTTTGACAGTTCTTCATCACTTATGTTTGTATGAAAAGCCAAAATCTGCAATGAGGAATGCTGGCAGAGTCGTGGCGATTTTTCTACCTCTGCTTGTCACATTGGTATCATGAATGATAATTTTCTTGTGTCATGGGAAAGTTCCAGATGCTACAGCCCACACTGCATAATCCAGTATAGAAGTACAGAAAATATCAAAAGTTGGTAACTAAATCAGTAAATGTATAAGACTGTTACACATTTTATGGTGGTGGTGGTGGTGTGTGTGTATAAATATATAGACAAGATAAAGCATTACATAATTAATTACTGTATCAGTAAGTTATTCGTGTAACAAACAACCACAGATTCTTTGTAGCAGACAACTATGATCAATATTTCTAGGTCTCTTGTCTGTGGGTTGCTGGAGTTTAGCTGATCTAGGCTTGGCTCAGCAAGGCTTGACTTCAAGTCTACTCCCAGCTCTGGCTGTGGGTTAAGCTCTGGTCTTTCCTACATGTTTTCGTTGTGGAGCCCAGGCTCAAGAGCCAAGCCCATAGCCATCTGGCGAAGGCTCTTCTCAGGGTGATAGCAGAAGTGCTAGAAAGCAAGACCCATTGAACAAGTACATTTGAAGTCTCTGCTTTATCATGTCCACTAACGTTCCTTTGGCCAAAGCAAGTTACATGAACAAACCCAACCTCAGAGGGTCCAGTGAGAGGAACTGCAAAGAAAATAGGCATAGGGAGGGGTGAAGTACAGGGAACAATAATGCAGTCTAACCCAATTATAATTATTGCTTTCCATAAAAAGAACACAGATATAAAAAACCTGGGCTCTGTTGTGTGTACATGCCTTTCATGCTGTATGTTTAATCTCATTGGGAGGAGAGATCCATTTTCCTGTGAAAATTAAATCGGAAACTAAAAAGAAGAATTTGTATTTTTAGACAGTAGATTTATGACATTATTACATGCTAATTCTCTGATAAGTGTAGCCACCAACTGACAAACAGCTTTCACAGTTCCTTTGGAGACTTCCTGGGAATTGTTTATTTTCATTCACATTTGTATTCCCTGACCGATTCAAAGAGCTAAGTATAGTGTGATGGTTTTCACTTTTCAAAACTAGTCTCAACCAACTATGTTAGTGTCTCATAAAATGAGCTAAATAGTCAAACATTAACACATAAGCATTTAATATGGATTCCCAGGAAGTGGATTCCCGGAAGGTGAATTTATAATTCTTAAAGCATTGTGCAGTTGACTGTTACAATTAGTATATAATTAGTGCTATTGTGATTTGATTGGTAATTAAAATATTTTGATAAGTGTTTCAGAGGAGAAGGACTCTATAAATCAAATGATTTAGAAATTAAAACGAGACCTGTCCCAAGAGGTGAGTAGTTGTAATATTTAAACATAATGTTGCCTAAATGAGCATGATTTAAGTTTTCTATTACTAATATTAGGAAGAATTTTAATTTTCTATGTAAGCAAAAGACTCTTTCATTTGAATTTTATATAGAAGCAAAGATATTACACACAGAAAATGAGTCTCTTCCTTCTATACCGGAAATGTTGGCAGGTATACTTTTATCCAGTCATAGGAAACACAATGAACTTGTGATTGAATGTGCTAGAATTTTCTATCAAGTTGTGAAATTTGTCAAAATTGCAATGCATTATCATCTATGTCTTCTTAAGAAACATGGATATGATAATGTCTTTAATTTCAGTCACTCAGTCACTCAGATTTTCTACAGTCATGTTATTCATGGTGAAATTCATTCAATAAATTTATCTTTTTCAAATTGAAAGGATTCAAGAAGTGACAACTTCCCACCTCTTTCATATTTGTCATTCTTAAATTCCCTTAGAAACCACAATACTTAACCATTTACCATGAGTTAAGGGAATGTTTTACTAGAAAAAGAATTGCACAAGTGTGGAAGAGAAAAAAATACAAATTTTATCAAATAGTCAAGAAAAGGTTATGATGTGAAAACCAGATAGCATATTCTTAGCATGTCCTGAATTAATAATGAACATGTGGCTTCACTGATCTTTTTTTCCCCATGTATGGATATATAAATATATGAAAAATACAGATTCCATACCAAGCAATAAAATCAGAGTTCTTATTTATTTTTTTAAGTATTTTATTTTATTTTAGTTTATTTGGCCACGCCATGTGGCATACGGGGTCTTAGCTCCCTGACCAGGGATGGAACCTGTGCCCCCTGCAGTGGAGGTGTGGATTCTTAACCACTGGACCACCAGGGAAGTCTCTGTAAGTTATTTTTTTGAAAAATTACATTCTAAATGGCAGGTGACACCAGTACCATTGTGTTCTTGAAGTATGGTCTACATTCCCCATTTTGTTCATAGCACACATTCCTAATCCCCTTTTTGTGAAACCCAGTTAATTATTAAATAGGTCAGAGTGTACACACTACCTGAAATTATCAGATAAGTTGTTTCTTAATATCTCCTTTGTATTTACTGTTTAAAAAAAGTTAGCATTGTTTTTGCTTGATTCTGTGAAATTGTTCACTTCTACACTTTCTTTTCGAACCAATTGTTCCTAACTAATAATTTTGAAGTTTGAAACGCCCTGGCCTTTCCTGTCATGCACAAATTCTGTACTTAATGGGCTTGATACCCGCATACAGCTCTGTGTTTATGATGGCACAGCAAAGTGAAGGTTTCAGACAATCATCTTGACAGTCAGGCCTCCGGGTTGGTTGGCTGCTGTGTTTATAGGCAAAGCAAGCTGGACGCTGGGCTGTCTGCAGATAACCTGTTAAGTACATAATGCTCCGATGGCTTTTTGTTCTCAGTGCCCAAGTCACTGGCTGGTGTAAGTTGGATATTTAAGGGTGAGCATTAACTCTCCAGGGTTACCAGGGAACCATTTAATAAGTAACCAGAGGCCTGGAGATGTTCATGTAATTCTCTAAATACCCAGGTTTTGTTAAGGTGCGGTTCACTGAAGGTCACTCCACAGTTTCAAATATTTAATGTCCTTTCCCAAGTGAGTGACCCAGGTCTGGTAGACAAGCTGCTTGATTCCTTATTTGTAGCCGGCCAGTACATAGTCAGCAAATCAAGTACATAATTATTATATTCTGGCAAGGAAAAGCTGATCATCAGATGAAATAGGAGTTCAGAGAGGCTAAAATAAATCTGAGGTATAACAATTTTCATTAGATAAGAGTGTATATATTCATAAGGATTTTTGAGCTGAATACCTTTTGGGAGATTCTTTTGGGTACCTTTTAATTTTGATATATTTCAAACTTACAGAAAATTTGTAAGACTAAAACAAGGAACAGCTATATATCCTTCACACATATTCACTGATGGTGTCTAATTTTTCCCACTTGTTTCATCATTCTCTCTATCTACCAAGCTATCAATCCACATGAATTTTTTTTTTTTTTTTCTGAACCATTTGGAGGTAAGTTGCAGACACTATGTCCCTTGACCTCTAGGTAATTCTGTGTATATATTCTAGAACAAAGACATTTTTAACATTACCAGAGTATATAATTTTCAAAATCAGGAAATTTAATAATGATGCATGCTTAATTGTGGGTGTGTTTTTTTTTGATAAATTATATGCTATATAGAGAAACAAGAATATGCAAGTGAATGACTACAATTCCCACATTAGTTGCACTGGAGCAGATTGTTATGCTACATCACTGTGAAATATAGAGGACTTAATTACTTAATGGTCACATACTAGGCTAAATTTCAGTTATAAACTTGCTAGATGATCCAAAACCTGATTAGATGAGGGTCACTTTTTCAATAACTCCTTTGCGTCTTTTAGCCACTTCGAAGCTTTCTCTTTTTTCCCAGTGACTTACCAAGGAAATGATTATTGGCACTTAAGCACCAGTTTACACTGTATTTGTATAGCAGGTTTGAATTAAAAATCAAGGAAGGTTGACTTTGACCTTAATATTCAGCCATAACTGCACCTCTTTGGAGCTGGATTTTTAGGTGAACTTCATTGCTGGCATCCTTGAACTTGATCACCATATTGGATTTCTAGTTTTAAGTATGGAATTTAGTACAAATATAATGAAGATAGAAAAAAAGGTTGGCAAAATCCATCTAAAATAAAGAGAACTGCTAATTTAACAACGTACCCTATGGGATAGTCAGTGTAACAATATAAGTAACACAAACAAAGCATACTTGTAGGAAATCAGATTTTTTAAAATGTCATAAATGTATTCAGACTTTCTAGTGTAGCACTATTGTAGTAATAATTAAGAAGTTTAAATCCTTCTTCCTGATGACTTTAGGCAGATGCCTGCCTGTTAGAATTATCTGTTCCTACCTGACTCTCTCAATGTTCATTTTTCAAGTCTGTGTTTCAAGAAATGGTATTATGCCAAGTGGAGTTCTTTTGCCTTAGAAACTAATTCAAAAAATGTATGGCTGAAGTGTAGACTGCTAAGTGGTGGGGTTAAGATGAACACTGAAGAACCACATAAAGACAGGTGTAGCCAGGAGGATTACCCGCCTGTGAGAATGAGTTAGAGGTGCAGAAGGAGGGCTCATCTTCAGCTATACCTCCAGAGTATCTTAACATGCAAGCCTCTTAGTTGGCATTGGGAGTTTTTGAAAAACGAATGTAGCATCACCTGGATGATCACGTGAGTTATGGAGGTATGATGTACATCAGTCCCAAGCCAAGTATGGAGGCAGGATGGCACTCAAATCATGGACAGGAGTAAATGCCATCTGAGTGGCACCAGTGTAAGTACCTAAGGATTCAGGGGGTGAAGAGAGCGTTTTAGAGACAAATAGAGAAGACTTGGAAGGAATTGGACATGGACAAAGGTGGGAAGAAAACTTTCTAAGAAGTGGTGTAAATAAAATTATATCGCTGCAGAGAAGCAGGTAGCTGCTGAGTGTAGCTAAATATGATGGGAGCTAGGGGTGAATGTGTATGTCAGAGATCTCCAGTTTGATGGCAGTTCTCATGAAAATAGGGTGCAAAGGAAATGGTCTCTAACATCCAGTTAGTAGAATAGACTGTCCCTAATGGGTGAATGGCTTTCAAATATCCATTTTTAATACTATATATACATATATACATATATATATATTTTTTTTTATTACATCTATAACTCTGCTATGATATTTGTTCATGCACGTTACCAACGTGAGGTCCAGCCTGGGAATTTCTGCCTTTGCATACAGAATTTATGACAAAAATCACAGGAAGAATAAGATGCTGACAAAGAATATCCAGTATAAAGAGGACTGTTAACTTGACACATTTTGTAGAAGAGACTGTGGGAAAACAGACACATTCACATGTTGCTAGTAGGAGTGTAAATCATTACAATACACATATAGAGCAACTTGGTGATATCTATCAACAAGACAAATATGCTCTTTGTCCTGGAAGTCCAGCTTCTATAATTTTTCTTACAGATTCACTTATGCAGAAGAACTTTTGTGCGTTGTTTGTAACAGAAAAAGACAGAAGCCCAAACTAAATGTTTGAAAATGGGGACTGGACAAATTAACCCTGGTAGATCCAGCCATGGAATACTATGCAGCTGTAAAAGAAAAATAAAAAAGAAGAAGAATGAAGACATGCTCTATGTGCAGATTTGGAAATAGCTGCTAGAGGGAAGGCAGGAATAATCTCATTTACATGTATTTACATAAAAAAACTGGAAGAATATATAAAAAAAGAATACAAGTGTTGTGTGGTGGGTGGAAACTGGCAGATGGAGACAGGGGTGGGTGTGAAAGTCTGCACTGTGTAAACCTTTTTATACTTTAAAAATTTTGAACTGTGTTTACATACTAGTTAATGAAAAAAATTAAAAAGAGGACTATTGCATTCTTATAGGAATGGCAGAGACTGCTAGTTTTCTACCCAAACATCTATCCTAATTGTTTTGATTTTAAACCAGAACATTGTCCTCTAGGCTTAAAATAATATTTTCCCAGCTTCCCTTGCAGCTAAGTGTGGCTCTGTGACCAGTAAGATACCATGAGAAGTGTTGTATACATTTTCATACTTTTTACATGGATCTATTCATCCAGGAGGGCCTTTCTTCCTTGGCTTTTTCTTCCTAAATATAGATTTGATGTCTGGAGGCTCAGCAGATACCTTGGACAATGAAATGACCTTGAAATTGGAAACCATGTATTAAGGCAGCAGAGCAGAAAGATAGAATCATGAGTCCCTGTGGGCACTGTGGAGCCAACGTATTGGCTCCTTCCTGTTTTCTGTTATATGAAAAAAAAAAAAATCCAAACATCAAAACAAAACAAAAAACTAGCTCCTAGCTTGTGTGCATCACTCTTATTTTGACCATTACTTTGTGGATTATACATTACAATCGAATCCAGTATTTACCCTCAGTGTAGGAGAATCCTGTTTTCCTTAAGATCTTTTCTTTTGTGAACTTCATTAGGGCACTCTCAGCCTCTGCCTTCGTTGCTTCTTCAAATTTAGTCACTCTTTGGGTTGAAATAATATGGTTTGTGATAAATCTTTCCAGAGAATCATGAGATGTGACTCTTATCTGTCACTGTGTTTTACAGTCCAAAGTACTGGTCTTGGAAAAATTCCCATAAGTGTATCATGTCATTTTTCTTTTTAATATAGATGTACAGCTGAATTTTTAATATTTAATAGGCAGTTAAAATAACCATACTTGTCATGTCAGAATAAATGTTCAAATTCTCAATCGTGGACTTAAGTATGTGGAAATACATTGATTTTTGGAAAGGGACATGTCTGTGTTATTGCCATACCTATAATTCAGACAAAAAGTATAATGAGTAATAAAGAAAAAGACATGGAGACATGGAAGAAATTTATTTCTTAGATTCATGGGATATTAGTCTAGTGGTGGGAAGGGCTGATGTATTTTCAGCAAGACATCCTTTAATGTGACTAAATAAACAGTATCTATTAAGTAAACATTAACTTTTTTTCAAAAAGATATATTGTTATCTCATTGCTAGAAGACTCACAGTTTGTTCATATTAGAAGCAGGCAATTCCATCACGGTTGCACAGTACCATCTGTTTAAATCAAGATTTGCTCACTGAAAAGTGATGTAATAACTTCACTAAAGAGAAATCTTAATAGATTGAAGAAGTAAACAAATTCAATTGGTGTTTCATAATATCTAATTTCCCTTAGACCTCGAATGACTTCTTCTGGGGCCCTTATACTGATTCTAATTTGCACACACAATTTAGCAGCCTCTTTCTCTGCTTTAAGTAGAAAAAAATATTCTACAACACATTTTTACATAATTATTCTACATTATGGAGATAGGCTTTCCCACATGCTATTAAGTAAAAAATCTTTTACGAAAGTAAAGAAGAAACTATGCAAAAAGAAAATACTTTTTTGGAAAGAAATTTAGAAGATACAGCAATCATTTGTCTTTATGTCATGCAATATAAGGCTTCTTCTCCTCATCATAATACAATAATTTACACAGATAAAGGTCATATGGCCTTTATACCAAGTATATTCTTTATTTATTCATTTCTGTGTTCATTATTCTGAAGGTATTTATTGATCATCTACTTTGTGCCAGAACCTTGGAGCTGGAGATAATAGAGTTGGTCCCTGATGTCATTAGAGCTGTGTAAAGTAGTCTTACAAGAATGAATTCCTCAATAAATGCTGGTGATTACAAACTGAGATAGGTGCTAGGGAGGGAGAGTAGGCCATCCTGCAAGAGTGCATGACAAAGGAACCTGACTCAGTGCATGGGCTCAGAAAGCCCTGAGCAAGTGGGAGCTGAAGCTAGGTAAAGTGTGGGTAAAAGTGGGGTGCACCTCATGTTCTAGGTGGATGAATCCTGTGGAGCTTTGCAGTGTGGGGAAGCTTTACCTCTGCCACCTGTAGAGCTTTACAATGTGAGGCCAATGCGGCTAGAGCTTAGAGAGCAAGAGGAAAAAACAAGTGAGAAAAGAGGGAGAGAGAGACTGAGTTTTAAGGACTACCTTCTTTATCCTACAACCCCATATATTTTGTAACCTTTGATTTTGACATGATTTTAGATCTATGTAAAAGTTGCAAAAATAGTACAACTTCCTCTAATGTTACATCTTACATCATCACAGTATAATTTTAAAAGCCAGCAAATTAACATTGGTTCAATACTATTAACTAATGTATAGACCTGATTTGAACATCACCAATTTTTCAACTGATGTTTTTTTGTTCGAGAATCCAGTCCAGCATCCTGTGTTGCGTTTGGTTTTCATGTTTCCTCAGCCTCCTGAAATCTGTGACAGTTCCTCAATCTTTCCTTGTCTTTCACGTCCTTGATACTTTTGGAAAGTATTGGCCAGTTATTTTGTAGACTGTATCTCCATTTGAGTTTGGAGATTTGGGATGTTTTCTCATGATCAGATGGAGGTTATGTGTTTTGGGCAAGAACATCACAAAATTGATCCTGTGCGCTCCTCAGTGCATCATAACCAGGGAGAAAATGATCTTCTGAAGTATCATTTGACAATGGGCTGTTTGACCAACTTGCCTCTAATTTGAGCTCTGCATCATTATTGAGCAAGCTCTTGATGGCTTGCAGTTTTAGCTGCCTACTCTCCATTTTACTCACAAATGCATAGAATAAGGAGGGAAAGATGGAATTATACTTTACAGTTTAGCATTTTAGTCTGATATTTTTTCCTACATATGTTGAAATGGGAAACTAAAATTGCACACCCAAATATTGCGAAGTGTTCTTATAAGCTGGGGTAGGAGGAGGGGTAAAGACAGTTGCACTGAAGTGGGCTTGGGGAGGGGGGTGCTGCTCAAGTGCACCTACCCCTGCAAACAGCCTCAAAGGTATTCCTTTCAGTCTTGCTGTCGGTCAGAACCTTTGCTCCCTTTCCAAGGAATCCCTTCCGCATCCCAGTTTGCAGAGGCTGTGACACCATGGAAGAAGCAGTGGTAATGGACAAACGGACAGGCACAGACAGGCAGAAGCACCAGACCCGACTATCTGGACAGAAACATGTTAACTTTTGAGTATATTTTGAGTTTTTTTTCCTATGTGCTTATACATAATTGTTTACAAATATACAATTATATTTACCAAAAGTAGGATAATTATACACACACACACAATTTAGTTGCTTTTAATAATAGACATATTTTCCTTGACTATGAATACAGAGCAATATTATCATTTTTCAAGGCTCAACAGTATTCCCTTCTGTATTCTATATTCCATACTGGCTTGAATTGGTCTCATATTGTTGGAAATTTCACCATTCTCAACATTGTTGCAATGGATATCTTTGTATGTTGATTTTGCATTCTGCCCAGATATTTCCCTTTGGATAAAAGTCTAGAATTGGAATTATTAAATCAGCCTTATAAACATTTGAGTCTGGTTGCATATAAATTGACTTCCAGAATAAGATTGTTCCAATTTTAACTCCCACCAATATGAAACTGTCCATTTCCGTGAACATTTGCCAAAATAAGAAGATTTCAACATATGAAGATATCTCACTGTTGCCTCAGTTTTATTTCTTTGATTGCTTTGAAGTTGAACCTCCTTGTATATATTTTACCTTCTTTTATTTTATCATTTATTTGTAATTTGTTAGTTATAGTTTACTTATTTTTCAACTAGGTTGTATGTCTTATTGATTTTATAGATTTACGTATTAGTGATGTATCAGTTATACTGCAAATAAATCTTCTATTTTGTAACTTATTTTTTAACTTCATAATTACTTAAATATTACTTATGAAATAATTAAAAACACAAATAACATAATGGGCATCTTTGTACCTATGGCTCATATTTAATATATAATAATGAAGCAATACTTGTGATTACTGTGACAGGTACTTCTCCACGAATTTATGAATTTTAGCTTATTTGATGCTCATAAAAATTATTTAAGAGAGGTCCTGATTTTATATCCATTTTACAAATGAGCATACTCAGGTACAGAGAGGTTAAATAAGTTGTCTAAGCTCACAAAGCTACTGAATGGAGACACTGGGATTCAAAGTCAGACAATTGGTTTTAGAGTTCATGCTCTTATCACTACATTTTATTATTAATTTAAAAAAAAAATCTTTATTTATGGTGGATACGAATTCTTTGTTGAATCATTTGCACTGCAAATATCTTCTTCCACTTGGAAGTCTCCCTTTTAATTTGCTTATGCTATCTTTTGACATGAAGAAGTATGTCATAACTGTTGTATGACCATAATAATGAGGTCAGTTTTATCAATCTTTTCCTTTGTGGGTTATGCTTTTTTGTGACATTCTTAATAAAACCCATCCCAACTCTTGTATCATAAAGGTAGGCTCCAATACTTTCTTCAAAAAGTCTCCAATATTTATTTCATTCAGAGCCTTAATCAACATGGAATTGATTATTCCGTTTGGTATGGGGTAGGAACGTCATCATTTCCATTTTGTCATAGAAAACTTATAGTCTCAGTAATATTTGTTAATCTAATTTCTTTATAAAGGGCTTGGACCTCATATTTTATTTACTTCTAGGTGCTTTTAAAGTTTTCTTGTTACAGAGAATGAACTCATTTTGTTTACTACCTTGGTTATTCTAGTGTGTAGGAAATGCTGTTGTCGTGGAATGTTGATTTATTAACCATTAACCTCGATCAACTGTCTTTTGCATTCTAATCATCTTTTCTGAAGATTTTCTTGGATTTTCCATGTAGAAAAGTAATAAGTATATAATCTATACATAACCACATTTTTTCTTTCCAAACCTCTTTACCATTTGACTTTTTTCTTGTCTTCTTGAATCATCTAGGGTCTCTGGCACAATACTGAATAAAGGCAGAGCTGTCTGGATCTGTGTGTTTTCCCTGATCTTAGAGGGAGTGCTTCTCATGTTTACTGTTACGCATGATGTCTGCTTTAGAGTTTTAGAAGATACTCCTTAACAAGTTAAGGAAATTCCCTTTTATATCTGATTTGCTGAGGGCTTTAGAACAATCATAAATATGTGTTAATTTTTGTCAGATGACTTCTCTGCATGTATTGAAATGAACTTTTCTCTTCTCATGTTAGGATAAACCCTACTTGCTCATTGCTAAAATCTGCTTGCTAATATTTTACTTTGCTTCTTTATTCACAAGACAGACATAGAATTATTCTTTCCTGTACTGTCCTTGTTCAATATCAAGATAATATAGCTTCATAAAATGTTTGAGAAATGTTCTTATTTGTTTGTTTCTGTATCAGTTATTTAATGTTTTCTATGTTTCCAAATCTTCTCAGTTATTTCCTTTTAGTCCTTGGTTAATGTGTTACTAAGAAGGGGCTCCCTTGCCAATGTTATAAAGAGTCAACTCCCTTTATCTTATATTTTAGATATAGTATTTTGTTTGTTAACCTTTAAATCTTAAATGAGGTTTGCTCCTTATCTATTATAGGATTTCCTTCTCTATATACATGACCAAGATGGGGTTATGCAATTCTTATTTTAAAACCAGAGAAAAAAGTCCAAAGCCATTTTTAGCAGAAGCCTCAAATATATTCTTCATGGTACCAGCTGGGGTGCTCAAGAGAATTGCTATAGTTTTCAGGCTTAAAATAAATCTAAGTCTCTACCTAATTCAACAATATGATTCCCTACTTAATGCAGAAATAAGCCTTCATCTCGAAATATAACAGAGAATAAAATATGCTTGGGAAATCTTCTTAACTCATATAGACTATTACTCAG
The DNA here is from genome assembly GCF_028021215.1 of Eschrichtius robustus. Lineage (NCBI taxonomy): Eukaryota > Metazoa > Chordata > Mammalia > Artiodactyla > Eschrichtiidae > Eschrichtius > Eschrichtius robustus. The sequence continues at coordinate 37,204,178 of NC_090839.1, forward strand.
CCAGAGCTAAGGATTTACTTTGCAAGCAGTTAGAATTCCCAAGCATACAGAAGCAAGGTGAATAGCGCCAAAAAATAATGTGATGTTTTGCACATCTGGAGCTAAATTTTCTCTTAAGGATTTGCAATCAATGATGATACCATTGACATGATTTTAGATTAACATTGAAGGAAAATTATAACTTTTTAAAAAATGAGCAGATGCATGAATAACACAGTTTACTTTTCACATGAATGAAGACTCACAGAGTTTTTACCTGTGTTGGGTTTTATAGGTCCTTCTTGATTCTTCCCCGTATTTAATACGTATGTTAGAATGAAAATTTCCAACATGGTTAGTCTTAATATTAATTTTATTCCTCAGCCAGTATATTCAGGAAGGCAGTATTTGGGGATGTTGTTCTTTATTTATTGGTATTTGCTTACTTATTTTTTGACTCTCGTTAATGTTCATATTATACTATTTGTTACTTCAGCTGCTGTGTGCCTGCATACTGCTCACGCTTATTACAAAGTCTGTTTCTACAGTGGTATCTATCTGTCTCTGGATATTTAAGACATACATGCAGACATTAAAATGCAGAAGATATTCAACTATTTGTTGGACTAAATAATTCTGATATCATACACGGGAGGTTGCTTGTGTGTCTATTTAATTCAGTAACATATATTGAGAGTACATTGTGTGCCAGGCAATGCATTGTGTTCTGGCATTTCACGCACAGATAAAAATTTCATAATAGAGAGGGGGAGATTGTCTGCAACAACAGTCACATCAGATAATGTGATGATTGACAATCCAGTATCATGAATAATGTGTTGAGGGAGCACAGGGGAGAAATCAATCAGTTTTTCAGAGGTTTGGGGGTGGATGTGAGAGCAGAGATGAGGAAGGACATAAAGAGAAAGTAGAATTTGGTCTAGGCCTTGAAGGGAGGTGTAATTCAGGTAGAAGGGGACCAAAGCATTGAATCATGGATGCTCTTTGCTTCCTTGGGGAACGGCAGATTATATAGGGTATATGTGGTGAGCAGTGAATGGTGATTATGGACCAGAAGAGTTTAGGCTGAATGGGTTTATCCACTGTGTTTTTTATATAGATTAACCTGGCAGTTATATGGAGGATCATGTACAATGTGGAGAAAGTAAAAATCACTACACAGTTGAGAATGCAGTTCAAAGTCTGAACAATGGTAATAGTAATAGGAACGTGGGCGAGAGGTGGAATTGATGGCAGTTTAATGTGGAGAATAAGGAAGAGAAGAAAGCAAAGATGATGTAGAGGTGTCTAGTTTGAGAAACCAGAGGGAAGGTGATGTCATAAATGGAATGGAGAATTAGAAAGAAGAAATTGTTTATTTTGTTTTATTTTATTTTTAAGTGATTTCCAGTGTGGTGATGAAGAGTAAAAAGATAGTGAATTTGGTTTTGAACAGGAGCTTACCTAACTATTTAGATGGAGATGTCAGTATACGATGGGGACGATGAATTTGGAGCTCAAAAGAGTGAGATGTACATATCACCAGGACATGGGTGATAGTTGTAGAAAAGGGAGAACATGAACTTGTCCAGAGAGTGATGCACAGAGAAACCAGGTTTCTGATCAGTAGAAACTTTTAAGGTTTATCATGGGAAGGAGCCAGCCTCTTGCTGAAGAACAGTCAGTGAAATGAGGGAGAAAAGTTGGAGAATATTTTCTTGAAAATTGAAGGACAAGTGGTTCCCAAAGGGAATAGCCAAGAAGAGTGTAGATGGGAGTTGTTTAATAAGTCCCTCAGCTCTTTGCCCTTTCATTGGTACAACCCTGAAGCAAGTTCCACATAGGCTTCAAGAATTCTCCTGCAGGATTCAGCCCAGTTGCTCACAGTGAGTCACTTTTTCATTAGAATACACCTTTCATTACATTCCTCCCTTCCTGTCTCACTTCTCAACTCCCCTCCCTGGGGTCACCTCAGTATAACCAACCTGCCGTCAAATCCTTGAATCGGGGTCTTTTTCTGGGGGAAAACAAACCTAAAGCAAAATGGAAGTTTGGTTTTTTCCTTCCTCAAAATGAAAGGCTGAAACAGTCCAACTACTCACTCTTTGGACATTTTAAGAGGAGAGGCATGTGACTAGTCGATGGGGGATACAAAGGCACAAATACATACTATAGGAAATAGATAAGCTGAGGAGAGAGAGAACTTGGATGTGATGGGATAGAGACGCCATTGATTAAGAGTCAGACCAGAGGAGGATCAAGGGCTCTTCATCCCTTGAGCCACAAACGAAGAGATTGGAATGAATCAAGTTTGAGGTGTGGTCATTCTTGATCATTCATTCTATCATTTCCTACAGAAGGAGACAGACTTGTTTTCAAGCATACCCCGGGATAGTCCCTTCGTTTCAATGTCTATGGTCATTATTCATTCAACAAATACTGTTTATCGGTATAAAGCACATACTATGTGAGACACTTGTGATTTTCTGTCTTAAAGACAGGTTCCCCTTCTATCTTTTTTTTTTTTCTTCCTTGCCATTTATTTGATAACACTGGTTGCTTCTACTTTTCTGACATCGAACTCAGTTAAATTTATGCTACGTATGCCACCTATGATAATAAATTATTATCCTAGAAATGCGTTTTGCATTTAAATGGAATATCCATCTCGAAGTTGCCGTAAATTCTTTGTGGTAGGGCTTCCCTGGTGGCGCAGTGGTTGAGAGTCTGCCTGCCAGTGCAGGGGACACGGGTTCGAGCCCTGGTCTGGGAAGATCCCACATGCCGCGGAGCAACTAGGCCTGTGAGCCACAACTACTGAGCCTGCGCGTCTGGAGCCTGTGCTCCGCAACAAGAGAGGCCGCGATAGTGAGAGGCCCGCGCATCGCGATGAAGAGTGGCCCCCACTTGCCACAACTAGAGAAAGTCCTCGCACAGAAACGAAGACCCAACACAGCCATAAATAAATAATAAATAAATATAATTAAATGCAAAACGTTCATCACGGAAAAAAAAAATGTCTATCATGGCAGTATATCCTTTCTATCAGTTTAAAAAAAAAAAAAAAATTCTTTGTGGTAAAATCCACTGATCATAATAATCAGGAAAGACAAAACTAAAAATTTAAATTATTTAAAATAGTGATTTAAGAGTGTTGCTGTGAAATATAGTGGGACTATAGAAGGTAGTTAATATTCTAAAACTTGCTGAAATAAAGAAAAATGAATTTTTCTTATCTCATTCTGTTATCTGGTTCTTCTCTGCAATCTAACTGTATTAGTGTGCACATATTGCATTTATATAATTAAAAGTCTTGTTGATACACCACCTATGAAGTAGTCTTGCCAAAAAAAAATCAAACCTGACATTTGTGAAACCTCTAGGTCCAACTACTGACTCTTTGGAAATACTAAGAGGAGAAGCATATGATTAGTCCATGGGGGATACATAGGCACAGTACATATTACAGGAAATAGGAAACTGTTTAGGACAATCAACCTGGTTTACTGAATAAATAAATTGCACGAAAAAAAAAATAAAACAGAAGGAGAAACTATAGTTTAAAATACTTAAACTATAGGGACTTCCCTGGCGGTCCAGTGGTTAAGGCTGCATGATTCCAATGCAGGGGGCATGGGTTCAATCCCTGGCTGGGGGACTAAGATCCCACATGCTACCTGGTGCAGCTAAAAAAAAAAAAATGAATAATAATAAACAGAAGTGTTAAAAAAATACTTAAACTGTACAGTTATTTTAACCAATTGCAATGTATAGTCTTTATTAAGATTGTGGTTTAAAAAAGAATTATGACCTTTATGAGATAACTTGAACATTGAGTATTTGATGATATTTAGGAATTGTTGCTAATTTAAAGGTGTTTTTGTTATGTTAAAAGATAGAATCCACATCTTTAGAGATGCATTCTAAGTTGCTTATAGATAAAATTACACGATACCTGGGATATAATTTAAAATAGAACAGAGCAGTGGGAGGAGAGGATGGTCTGTGGATGGGACAGATGGGCCATGGGTGAATAATTTGAGGGTGGTTTACAGCTCTGAGTGTTAATTATACTCTTCTGTGTACTTTTGTGTATGTTGAAAATTATACATGATAAAAACATGAAAATTAAATTAATAATATAAAAATAGATCACCTCCAGTGTGTGAACAGAACATGATTTATGTTTCTATGAAAAATGTTTTATTATATAATACCATGGTTTCTTAAATTCATCTGTTTGATAGAAATAAGGTTAACCAGTTCAAGAATCAATTAAAATCATCCTATGATAAGTTTCATTGCAAATCCAGCTCTGACCTTTGTTCACAGAAGAAAAGAATATGAAAATCACACATTTGTGCATGTTCTTTCCCTTACTCATGGCTTGTATAGATGTTAGCACAGTGTTTTTATTTCTGAAGATATTTCACCCTTCTCCCATCTTTCTATTACCCTTCTTTAAATTTTAATCATTACCATACATTGCCAGTATTTTGAATAAGATGTCTAAATCTTATATGCTGTTCCTGCATTAAATTTGCTTAGTTTCAGAACTGCATAATTCAATAAAATGTGGTAGAAATGATAGGTAATTTAATAATGGAGTATAAAAGTATTGCTGTATTTGTTACCTTTTTAAAGGAAATGTCCTTAATCTGAGTTGGAAATTGTTACAGTTGCTTATGTAATAGAGTAATTTGGTAAAATTAATAAAATTTATTTTTGGAGCTGCATCTAGATTTTGCTTCTGCCTAAAATATGAAATACAAAATAAATAATGCATTATACTGTGTCTTCACTAGCACAGTTTTTAATTATTTTTATTCCTAAGAATGGTATGTATGAAAAATTATCAGAATTGCTATGCTGAATCATATAAATGTATCCCAAGAAAATATTTCAAAAATGAAAATGTACACGAAGATAGTCACTATAGTATTTTCTAGACTAAAATAATTAGACATGAGTTGAATGATAAAAAGTTGCAAAAAGTAAAAGTAAATCATGGTATTTCAGCAAATTGAATTATTGAACTACTATGAGAAATGGATTTTTAAAATGAAGCAATATGGAAATGTTTAGATATGAAATTATGGAAAAAGGCAAGCAGAATAAAAATTATGCTTTCACTCTGATAATAAATATGTAAAATATGTTCATTTATAAAGACTGGAAGAGTATATTAAAAATGAAGCCAGCTGTTGCATTATAGTGGTGCCATTAAGGGTGATTTTTTTTTTTTCTTTAAAATTCCCTTCTGTTGTTATAATGAAAAAAAAAAGTTGTAATGAAACAAATATACAGAAAACAAAAAATTCTGCTATGAAAAGCTCTAATTATTTCAAATACAGTTCTAAAGGGAAGAAAATGGAAGATTAATTTTAAGTCAACCCTAAGAAATACAATAAATAAATTGCAATGTACTGGCACATATTTTAAGTCTAGTTTATATTATAAGAGACAATGCAGGACATCTCATAGCTCTGTCCTTCTTAAACAGAAAGGGGAAGTGCTTTGTACATTCTATACTCTTAATGAATCATTGCATCAACAAGAAGATGAACTTGATCCATTTTCAGCAATGACCAGTGTCCAGTACAGTGCCTGGCCCCAGGTCGTCACTTACAAAACACTAGTGGAGTGGTTGAAGGGATGCTCTTGAGTCCCTGCCTCCCAGAAGCAATATTTTCTTCAACAATGTCACATTTTATTTCTCTTCAAGTTCCTTTTTCAATAACTGCCTCCCTTTTCCACCTACATTACAGCTCTAGAATTATAGATAAAAGTTTAACAGTTCTGGCATTTGAGTCCTACTCTCCCTATATTCTTGAGGGGTATTTGCATTGCTGATGGAGGGAAGAGGTTGGGGAAGGAGTTGACTTTTTGCTGGGGGTTATTGAAGTGCCAGGCATTTTCAAAACATCTGGTTGTTTGTTTCCCATTGTCAGGATCCCAAAGAGTAGACAGGCATTTGAACCAAACTGTAGAAAACTGTTTTTGTTTTTCTCTTTCTTCCCCCCAGACACTGTGGGTCCTCTTCTAAGGTTTTGTCCCATAGAGTTAAAGAAACTCTTGGAACGTGGGGTCAGAAGGCAAGATCATGCTTTGGAATGTTTCTAGAGCTAATTCCTTTTTACTGTACAATTAACTTAAAATTAGAAACTCTGAAAAGCTGGCTTCTTTTTGAAAGGAGATTATGGACACAAATTTTGATAAGGGCTGGCAATGGAAGAGGAAGGGAGGAGGTGTCATTTTTCTGTATATTAGTAAACACAGACATGCTTGTTTCATTCCACCACTCACATATTGCTACTGGGAAGCAAATATTTCCCTCTCTCTTGTTTATGCAGTACATTTAAAAAAGTTAATTAAAGGGTTTAACAGGCATTATTTCACTAAACACACAGAAGTCTTAATAAAATGTAGACCTATGCTTAGTATCGTTACATCTCTTTTAAGATGTAGTTTTCTTAGAGTGTGAAAATATGGTCTCTGTGCCAAGGAGTTTATATGTGCTTTTTGACATACATGTTGTATAGATATCAAATATGAGAAATTTGCAAATCAAATTAGCAATGAGGACTAAAGTAATGTTTTTCATTTATTTCATGAGATTGTTGAAAATAACTTAATAAAAAATGAAAATATTGTTTCAGATAAGTTAGTGTGCAAAATAAGCATTTTATTGATGAACTTAATTTGTTTAACCAAAGCCACAGATCAATGAAGTAAAATGGAGCACAGAAGAGATTTTGGTCCTGCATGATACTAACATTTTCCTCAGCTTTTGTCTTGGCTTTTTTAGTGAAGATTATGGTCAGGTGGTCAAGATTGAATTAATATGTTTGTTTCTAAAAGTGCTTTGCTCGCCGTTATCTTTGGAGAGTATGATTGATACTGGCAGAGATAACAGTAAAGAAAAATTGGTTCTATGGACTGTACAGATGGTCTTTGAGGGGCAGCTGCCCTGACCATAGGAACTCTGATTGCCATTTAATTAAACTTGAGTGCAGAAGAAAAGAGCCTTTAAAAAAAAAAAATGAGTATTGAGGTTACACAATGTGTTTAACCTTAAGGTATGTCAACAGTTGTAGAATAAAATGAACAGTTCACAGGAACAAACCAGTATGCAGTTTTACAGGTCAGCCACCAAAATGACTTTTCCATTGTAACTGAAAGTAGGAAATAACTTTCCTTGGCAAATGTAGCATTTGTTTTCAGAGGAGTTATTGTCTTAAAACAATGGGTATATGTAAAATGTAATTTAGGAAAAGAAAAGGAATGTGTAATTTTATGGTAATTTTGCTGTGGTGTGTTATATTGTTTCACTTCTCTAAACTTAAAAATTTGTTTTTGTCATTTTTTAAATTACAAAAGTAGTACTTGCTTAATGAAAGTAGTTGATGATTGTCAAACTCCAAAGTCAAAATCCCAGTTGGAAAAGAAAAACCAAATGTATCTGTATGTGAAATAAAAGTATAATTTCTCTTCATTTCCTGGCCTTTCCAGAAGTCATGATTGGGGTCAGTTTGGTGTGTTGCTATACAGAGTATTTTATTCTAAGTAACAGTAGCATTTTAATATGTTATTGTAAGTAAGAGGAAAACTTACACATACATATAATCATCATATTTAGCATTCATGAGTGTTTATCCCAGCCCTGCCTCTATTTAAGTGCTTTTATACACATTTGCCATTTAAATTTTACAGCCCTCTATGATACAGATATCATCCTCCATGTTATAAAGGAGAAAATGAGACAGGGAGAAGTTAAAAGTAATTTGTGCAAACTCACACAGTTAGTAAAAGGCTGAATGGGGATTCGAACCTGGGAGTATGTACTCCAATGCTTAATTACCACATATAACCCTAAATAAATAAACTGAATATCTATGTATGTCCAGATGTATAATACTTGTTTTTGTAATAAAAAATAGGGTTACTCTATGCATTTTCTGCATTTTCCTTTTTTTAATTAACAATAAATCAAGCCCATCTTTCCATGTTTGTGTACATAGCTGTTTTATTGTTGCTAAAAGTTTTATGACTTTTAATAATTCCATAGTTTGTATACACCATCATTTGTTTTAGAGATCTTCTCTTCATTGAAGGCGTTTAGGTTGCTTCTCTTTGAGTCCTGTGAAAACAGTGATGGACATTCTTTTACATACATCCTTGTGCTCATGTGGAGGTATTGTTGTAGTACTGATTCTTAGAAGTAGAGTTGTTGAGTCAAAAACTGTGTTGACGTACTGCTAAATACTCTACCACCTTACACTCCCACCAAAGGGCAGTTTGTAATAAAGCAGGAAGGACCACCCAAGAGAAATGTAATCAGTTATTCAGTAAATTAGTTGAGTTATATGCCATGAATTCAGGAGTACTATCAAAGAAGAACAAAACATGATTTTTTCCCTCTGGAAGCTTCTGATTCATTTACATAGGCCAGAAATACAGTCAAACTGACACAGGCAATTTCTGCAGTCAAGCAATTCCATAGATAATGTTGTTTCATGGTCTCTTAACTTTGACCTCCTTCTAGGGACACACATCATGGGTAGCAGAGACTTGAACTCCACTTAGCCTGATCTTTTAGATCCAAGGTGATCAAAGTTTTAGCTAATGTACCCTTGAAAATAATCTTGATAATCTATATGTCTCTTCACAAATGTTTAATTTAACATCTACAATTTTTAAATCTGAAGTTTAGATAGCCACAAAAGATGTAAATTCTGCCTTTATTATAAATATGAACATTAAAAACATTGATCACCCAGAATGTCTCCCATGGAATCCAAAAGCCATAGTTTTATTATGCCAACATTATCCAATTAGAAAACACCTAAGTTCTCTTTTAACAAGAGATTTATGTTTGGCTTTTGCTTTAACTTGAACCTCCATACTACTTCTCCCATAGAATTTTAACCTAACATATTTATGCTTGAAATTCTTGTACTGATTATTTTATCATTTTTCTGCAGCAAAAGCATATATGTATGTGTGTATTTATATGTGAATTTAAAAAATTCTGTGACCATAGTCTCTAAGTGTTGAAAACATTATTCTGGATGGAATATTTTAATTATTTTTAGTTACAGTTGACAAACACAACTATTTCTTGGTAAATAATTATTTAATATTCTATAATTTATATATTATAATTCTAAAATAAAAAGTAAAACTTTATTGGAATTATATCTCTTAGTGAGACAAACAAGGCTATCTTTTAAAAATTCATGCATCTGGGGTGAAAATTATGATTGCTAAAATGAAATAAGCTTCAGCATCAAGTGTATTCTTTTTATTAATGCACATGCTGAGAAGTATGCTTGTATAAATAAATGGATGGTAATGGAAATACTTTTCTTATAGCAATGCCCCTCAAGTCTTTGGATTCCTAAGCTATGTATCAAAAAATATCATCATTGATATATCACTAAAAGTCATTTTATTAATCTATTGGCTGACAACTTAAACTTTCTTTAAATTTTGTTAAATTTAAATAATTGGAAACAATTTGACTTGTAAAAGGATTTGTTTGCCAATTTTGAGGTCTTTTACTTTCTGAATTTCTAGGAAAGGCATCAAGAGATCATTCTCTATACCAGTTAGTCTTTCACATAGAGGCAGCATGTGAAACCTTTGTAGGTTTCAGAAGAATCGGAATATTGGTAATCTCAGTACACTCTGACTATATAATATTTTCTGAGAAAAGCTTTCATCATAATTTTATTTCTATCCAAACCTTGGAGCTACAGTCTTAACTCATTCAATTTATGGGAAATGTTCATCCTATAGTCTAATTAGGAAACCTAGCCGTCATTGTCAGAAAAAGTCTGATTTCATTTATAATTCAAATAAACATGTTAATACAAACAGCCATCGTGCTGCAATGATCTGCCTCTCATTTCTGAATTCTGAGTGGGAGACAGAAGAGGCCCAAAGCTTTGCCATGCGTTGTTGTAGCACTCTGCTGCTGTCAAGATGTTTTCCAACTTTGTTTCCATTTGTTCTCATGGGACTCCCCCTCAGGATGGGTGCATTCATCCTCCAGAGTAGGGGATGGGAGAGGCAAGTGTGTTAAATGAAAATTGTTAGCCCTCCCATTGCCTTACTTGACAATATATCTGAACTCAGAGTGTACTCATGATGGATGGTCCAAAGCACCATTACAAGCTTATGTATGATGTTTGGATAAAGGAGCCTGTTATCATCCCTTCATTTGGGTGCCCCTGGGATAATGCCCTTTAGTAAGATTCGGATTGGATGAGGGGCAGGCTTTGCTTGGTAAGGAGTGTGAAGGGTGCCAGGGAAAGGGTGCGTGGGAGAGACAGAGCGGCCAGTGTTACTAAGCTGTCTTCTCAGGTTGATCAGACTTAAGAAAGATCAAAACTTGCTGGAATCTCATTCCCTGAAAACTCTCCACGCTTGTGTTTTTCTTGGAAAATGTTGGTGTACCCTTACATCTCCATTTGAGTAAGAGCATTCTAGATGGTGTGTCAGAAGAGTTAGTTGGTTACTAAGAGAAAAATGCCAGTGATGAGCATTAACTAATTTTCCTGAATTCGAACTTTTGGATTCTCTACACATAATTATATTCAAATGAAATTGTCAGGGGTGTGGATTGGTCTATAAAGGTCTTCAAAAAAGGAAAAGATGCAGAACTGTGGGTGTTAATGATGAAATAAATGAGGAAAATATTTACCGTGTTGTCTTTGGTTGCTGAAATTCTTTAAGTTTTTCTTAATTTTGTATTTTATAGTGGTAGATGTGTTTATTCCAATTGCTGTTGAAATCTATGGCAATTCTTCCATGAATTATGATTGGGAAAGATTGCAAAATCTCTTTGTATCAATTTTCCTAAAATAAATTATTCAAAGCAGTTCATTATCTATAATTCTATCCTGAGTTAAAATAAAAATCTGCTTTCTAGGTCAATCTTCATTAAGCTATTAATATCCTTTTCATATTATAAGACTTCTTAATTTCCTTTATTAGCAACTGCAAGCCACTGAAATACAAATGTCATTGCTTTGAGTATTTATTGATATTTGAATTCTCTTTAGCAGTTTTGCTCTGATGTCAGCAACCTTCAGCCTAGTACACACAGGTACAAGGTCTTTATTTACTGACATATATACAGTAAATATATATATATACTATACATATTTATGCATATGTATTATGTATGTATATGTATATATACATATTTATGTTTTTATTTTACTTCTGATGATAGACATGCCTCTTTTCTATAATTTGTATGACAGCAAAATGCAGAATTGTCACACAAACACTTAGTTATTGGTGCATTTGGAAAAGCTGAAACTTTATTATCCTACTTTATGTTCAAGAACATAAAAACCTTGAGCATAAATAAATGAGAAGTCGACTTAAAAAGTTCAGAACAGCATCTGAATTTGTGGTTCATTATATTAATTGATATGCAGTTTTTTCAAAAAGAATATCTATACATTTTAAATATATTTTATTCTAAACAAAATTCATATCAAGGAAATATGATAGGTGGAAAAAGCACTGGCGTAAGAGTCCAGCTTTTCCTTCAGTTCTGTGGCCTTTGCCCAGTGAACCCATCTCTGGGTCTCTTGGTGAGTCTCTTTGTCCCAATTTATAAAATGAAATGATTGAATCATGGTGATTATTCTTATTCCAAGTCCTGTATTTTAGGACCTCACAGAGTAATAAGTTTAATTGCTATTGTGTCTTAGGATTATAAAAGTAATATCATATAGAAAACACAAACCATATAGATATACATAACACAAAAGGCAAAATATCTCCACAGTTTCCAACCTTGGATAAAAGCACTGTTCACTGTTTGCTGACGACTGACTGATGTGCCCTTGCATGAGTACACCATTGTTTATTTACCTATTAAAGGACATTTAGAGCACTTTAAAGTTTCAGTTACACCCCACACGCAGAGACTCCTAAAGAACATTCTTGTACAGTTTAGAATTCTTACATGAAAATGCTTCATCAAAGTATGTGAGAATTTAATTTTTTACCTGTGCTACCAGAAAAGCCATGCCAAAAATCAACATTATGAATTTTTTTATTGTTTGCACATTTGAAAACTGGAAGCCAAGTTCTCTCCCTTCTTGAGTCCCTTCTTCCACCCACTAAAGTCTCTCCAGCTGCCCTTTAGATTGTACACCATGTTTCCTGCTGGTACTCGAAGACTCTATATTGTCTCAAAACTTGATGGTGATCAAAAGTATATTCACTAATTCACCCAAGAATTTACTGGGTCCAGTATTGCACTGGAGGCTGAGGCCACAGTAGTGAACAAAAGCAGTATCTCCCATAGTTGCTTTTATGGAACTTACAGTCCAGGTGGTCAGGACACAGGTGTCACTGAGATAGTTGCAGGAATGCATGTGGATTTTGCACCTGTGGGAAGAGACCTGTGAGTACAGAAGGACCTGTTTCAGTCTGATGGTGGTGGCTGGCAAGGAAGAGTTCACTGGGAAGAGATCTTAGCTCTGAAGGTGCATAAAAGCGAATTGCTCATCATGGTGGGGGTAGTAAATGGGCTGGGAAGGAGAGCTTTGTAATTAGAGGAGACTGAACATGCAAAGCCCCTGTGGCAGGAGGCAACAAAGCGAGTTTGAGGAGCTGAAAGAAAGGTCTGTGGCTGGGCTCAGAACACAAGTTGAAGTTTGGTGAAAGGTAATGCCAGAACAGGGGCAAGAATTAAGCCTGCCCTGCTGGTCAGATTTATTTCTTAAATGCAGTAGTAAGCCGGTGAAGAATTTAAGCAAAGGTGGAAGTCAAGGCAGGGATGGGTGTTATGTGTGTGTGTGTGTGTGTGTGTGTGCGTGTGTGTGTTTACAGGCAAGTAACATGATTAGATATGCATTAACATAAATTGTAATAAAATATGAAAAGAACACTTAGATTTTAAAAAGTTATGATCTTGCTTACCTTGTACCAGTTACCCATGTAAGCAGATAGTTCATAATTCTTTTGGAAGTAGTTCTTTTCAACAATGCAGTGATTTTCCAGAGTTAGCAAAGAAATACTAATAAAGTCATTTTCCTACTGGGCAGAGAGTCCCAGTCCAATTTAATGTCCACAACTAACAGTTTCAATATAATTTATCCTTAACTACTCGACCGAAGCTGGGACAATGGTAAACATGTTTTTAAAATCCTCGTCATTAAGGCTGCTAAAAAGCAAAAGTTAAACAAATGTGGTGGAAGTAAAGAACAGCTTTAGATGGAATGTTTCAGCTTTGGGAACGATGTACAAATAATGACTTGGTAGAAATGGGTCCAGTATACGCTGATGAAAGTAGCTGTGTCTTCATTCATTAAAAGACTCCTGAAATGTACCTCATACTACATTTTGCAGCCTTGCTTTTCCCTTATTTAGGACTAATGTCTTTTGTTTTATGGACGAATGTAGCCTCATTCCTTTTTTATGTGATAATATTCTCTGATGTGGCCTTTGTGTTGACCATTAAGAAATTGTGGGGTTTGGAATGGTGGTTTGGGGGTAATGTGCTATTTAATTTGTCTTTTATTCTCTCAGATACAAAGGGCCCAGGCACCACTCCTGAATTATTTGGGAGACTGTTTGCCCTTTCTCGCTTGAGGATTGTGTCTGTGGGGTTGCTAAGACTATAGAAAAAGCCAAGCTAACTTGAAAATGGTGCAGTTATGGCTAAAATATGTCTCCCACCAACTAATTCCTTTGTGTCCTACTGGCTAAGAAAGGCTTTCCTTACCAGCTCCATACCAGCTTCTTCGGGACTATTTACATCTCATCTACTAGGCCTAATGCAGAAGCTATGTGTTTGCCATGTGAGTTTAAGGCCACTTGTTTTTCTGATCTCTTGACTCCCAGAAAGCTCCCATCATCCCTTTCTCTCCCACCTACTGCCACCACACTATGAGTAGAAGCCAGCCCGTAGGCGTTTTACATTTCTAAGTCAGTTTGTGAATCTCAAAAGGTCATAAAAATGTTAAACTTAAATAGCTAACAGAGAAGAAAATGTTAAACAAATTCCTGGATGCCTTTGAAGCTAGGATGTTTGGGGAGCATCTTTGTTGTTTGCTGAGGGCTTAGAAATGACAGAGTCCTGTCACAGAGCAGGACATACAATCCCTTTGACTTATAGCCAGTCAGAGGCCATACTTTGTTTTGTAAGGTGGTGAAGGCCAGTTTTTTCCCCTTCAGATAGCTGACAGTTCACTGCCCCTGCCCCCTTTGGAGCACTACAGCCCTAGATTATGCAATCCGTTTGGAATTCTCCCTCAGCAGTCCTAGTTTGAGGCTCAGGCTGGGTTGTGAACATTGAGAGCTTTGGTCTGTCTTGACAAACTTGAATTCGTTGGATGTTCTGTTTTGGTTATATAGACCAAGTGCTCTGGGCTCGGATCCAAAACTTGAACAAAATGATCAACCCTGGAAAGAAGCCTGAAAATCTTTGAGGAGTACTTAAATGGGGCAGAATATTAGATAATCTACCATATTTTAAATTTTATATGTAGTATATAGTTACATATATATATATATTTACATTTATTGAAGGGGGCAGTACACACACCATGAATATAAGAGAAATATCTAGTTTATGCAGAGTTAATTTGCTGATACCCTAACCACTCAATAATTCAGTGTTGGGCTTTCTTTCTTTTATTCTTATCATTTAAAAAGCTATTTATGTGATTTTGAGGGGTTTGTTCAAATTAGCTGATATTTTAAGATCCTTTTGACATTTTACATGATTATAGGACATGGGGACATAAGTTCAGAAAAACTGGAAGGCTCTCGTAGTCACAGAACTGCCATATTTGGGAGTTCTTGGCCAAGTTTTATGTAAACTGTATGTTTTTGACCCAGGGAGTCTTTATAATGGAACTAAGTCCATACTTTGTACATAGACTTCTAGCCACAGAATGAATATAGGAAATCTATTGAGGAAGATAGAATTTGAATCAGAGAAAGGAGAATTTGCAGTTAGAGAAAGGAAAGAGTACTGTACAGACCTAAGGGCATGGTGGGTCTTAGGTTCAGCACCAGGCTGTAGGATTTTTTCCTGACATTTGAAACAGACAGGAACCTGGGACTACACTGGAATTGTGAAGTTATCTTCCAAAGAGCCAAAGCAGAGTTTGTTATGTTCTGTTTTGGTCTTCACAGTTTTAAAGGGATTTCTAAAACCAAGACAGACTTCAGAGATGCATCTGAGTTTCAAAAGAAAATTTGGAGAAAAGACAGGAAGTGGGTATATTTAAGTAGAAGTAAAAATCTGATCAAGGTATATGGTGTCCACTCAGCTCAGGGTAGATTTCTGGGAAGTAGAAGATCTTTGCCCTCAAAGAGGTCAACGTCCTTTACAGAACCACACACAAAAAAGGATATAGCATAAAAGAGAGAAATTCAGATGATTTCCCTTACTATACATGAACACAAAAATATCTGTTATCTACTATATAGAAACCCAAGTACTTAGAGCTCTAAGTCTACTAGTGGAACATTCAGAAGCCAGAATAAACCAAAATGGTAAGTCAGCCAGTTCCTCTGACCTGACACAATTAGGAGCAGAGACTCCCTGTCCTCCTGCGTCCCCAGAGACATTCTTCCTAATGTGTCATCTGTATACAACTTACCTCTGAGGTGGGTTGACTCACTCCCTTTCTCTACATAATTTCAGTCTACACGATGGTGAGTGGCTGCCGTGAAGCCTTGGTCTACCCCTCCTAAACCTTGTTTCAGATTCACCCTACTTTACTAAAGGTGACATTATTCCCAGTCATTCCAAGACCACATTCCTCATCCACATCTTTTTAAAAGCAATCGGAACCTTGACACTGAAACCAAAGTGTGTTATATAATTCTGAGTAAAGACCCCTTGGGATGCAAGGGGTCCAGCTTGGTGTTAGGAGAGGGTCTCCACAGCAGGTTGGGGTGAAGAGACAGGGTCAGGGTATTAGTAGATGGAAAGAGTTGAAAATAAGCTGATCGATTAGCTGACAGGGAAGAAAGCTCAGAGGAGATTGAAGGGATTGAGTCAAGCAGAAAAAAAAGTGACAGGAGATGGAGCACCCCATCTCTCCCTGAGGGTGGAAGGAGGGTGGGTAGGGGGAGAACAGTACAGAGGAACTTGCAGGTGGGGGGATGGGTGGAGATATGCAGTAACCTGGAGGAGATAGAAAGGAATTTGTGGGCATTTGATATCAATGACTATAAACTTCTTGCCAAAGTAAGAGATGAAGTCATCTGACAATAGCATGAGGCATAAAACTGAAGGTCCTGAGGAGAGTTGGAAAGGGTTGGGTTAACTGCTGAAGGAGGTGAATGTTTAATTCACACTTACTCATCCATCCATTCAACAGTATTTAGATTTCTCATAGTTACATACCCAAGGCTCAGAGGGACACGTGCAGTGAACAAGGCAGGCGTAGTCCTTGTTTACGTCAGTGGGGAATGTGGTGTGGTACCTTGCTATTCCAGGTCTAATGAACAGATGAGCAGCATCTGCTTCCCTGGGAGGATGTAAGAGATGGGCAACTCGATGTACATTAAAGTGGGTAGCGTTGGTATAGGGTATTGATTCTAGAACCATACTGCCTGGGTACAGATCTCAGCTTCCACCTCTTACTAGCTCTGTGGTCTTGGGCAGGTTTAAAAATCTTTATTTTCCCTTACCTAAACTGGTAAGGAGAATAATACTACTTACTTCATAGAGTTGCTTTGAAGATTAACTGAATTAATATTTATAAAATGTCTTGGCACATGATAAGCACAATGTAAGTATTGATAAATAACAATAGGTAGTTAGCTAGACAAAATTCAGAATATAATAGAGAACATAGAGCATGAACTAGTGGGTGCGAGATAGTACCATGCTCTAGATCTAGACTATGTTTTAGAATTTTGTGGGGGGTTGGTTGTTCAATTGACTGGGGAATATAATGGGAAAGGGCTAGCACATCCTGCACAAGTTTCAAATTTCCTAGCAGACATTCAAGTAGGTGAAAAAAAAGTTTATAATGTTCTGAAGTTCCATTAACTCCATCTTACATGTAATTGCAAGAGTAAGGTGTTACAGAGTTTCATTATGCACTGAACTTTCCAGGGCTGCAACTGCCTTGTAAATTGAGGGATGATCATACTTTACTTGGTTCAGAACATTACCAAGAATTATTCACCATTTCAGAATGTCACTAATTCAGCATCAATCCCAGCATATGAGTCCCGATGCAAGGCAACTCTGTCAGCCCGAAGCACTCACTGTGGTTCTCCTTATTTGTACAAAAATCCAGAGACTTCCCATGTCTTCTAGTGAAGCTGTGGCCAAGCATTGATATATTGAAATACATGTGCTTTTGGAGTAATTTACTTTCTTCTTATTTCTTGGTACTACAATAAGAGCATTATGTTGGTCTTTAAGTCATCATATCAGTGGATGGCTAGATAATGGTTACATTCTCAATGAATTTTATTTTATTACCAATATTTGTTAGACGGTGGCAGAACTGGGACTGATATGGGTGGGATCCACTGGTACAAGAAAGTGCTCTGGGGAAGCATCCGTGAGAGGTGTGGAGCCTGGGCAGTTGTTGCAGGCTGGACCATGGCTTCTGTCCATGAGGAAGGTATTTGTTAAATGGGCACAAATTGTCCCATGAGGGATTTAGTGTAGTCTTAGCTTGCCAAGCTCTGTTTACTTGAAGAGGATATTGACACTTCTCTCTGAACCTTTATAAACAAGGTAGAGGTTAATATCTTTCTGGTGGAAAACAGGCACTACACCTAAACCAGCCTTGAATTTATGTCTAAACCCATTCACGTACTCACTCACTTCTGGACTTAAGCTCGGTTGCTAACAGGAGATTGTTTTCCTAGACCCCTTCCTTCTGCCAACGAGTGTGACATTATTACACAGATAGATAAGAATTTGAATTGTTATATATTAAAAACTTACTCTTTCACAAGTGTAATACATTGTTATTCCTAACAAGTGTATATGGTCAGTTTAAAGAATCTGGATTTCACAAGTGATTTTTTTCTTCGAGGTTGCAAACTATTTGCAGACAGGGAGTCAATTTTGAATATCTTTGTGAACCTTGTAACTAAAACAGTGCCTGGCATAGAATAAGAATGCAGTACATCTTTGAGGAGTGGATGAACCCTTATGTGGGGCACTGGTGAGTTTGGGAAGGTAAACTGAGCTGGAGTCATACATTCTAGGTTTTACTTCCAGATTTGTCACTCAAGTGAGTTTTGAACTTGCGTTCAAATTTTAGAATTTTGGTTTCATCATCCAAAAGCTGAGGTAATATATTTCTTGCCCAGATTATGTATAACGTTTTTAAAATCAAAAGAGAGAAATCAGATAAAACCACTTGAAAACCATAAAGTGCGAACCAAATGCAAACTTTAATAATGCTCACAAAAAGTGTGGAATCGAATTTGGGTTTATTCACAGAGGAATGGTGCATTCATGAGGGGTGTAGTAGGCTGAAGAGTGTACAAAATTCACATCTGCTTGGAACCTCAGAATGTAACCTTATTTAGAAATATTATTGTTTTTTGCAGATTAATTAGTTAAGATGATGTCATCCTGGATTAAGGTGGGCCCTAAATCCAATGACTGCTGTTCTTATAAAGAGGAGAGAGGGGAAGAGGCCCACGTAAAGACGGAGGCAGAGATTGGCATGATACAGCTACAAACCAGGGAATGCCAAGGACTGTCAGGGGCCACCAGAAGCTAGGAAGAGGCAAGGAAGTCTTCTTCCCTGGAGCTTTCAGAGGAGCATGGCCTACTGACACTTTGACTTTGGGCCACTAGCTTCCAGAACTGTTTAAAGTCACCCAGTGTGTAGTACTTTGTTATGGCAGCCCTAGGAAACTGATACAAAGGGTAATCGTTTTTTCCTCTTGTGAAGAATTGGATAGGATCAGAGGTGAAATCATGCTTCTGGAAATTTGCCTGGTGTCCTTGGCATCATTATCATTAATCAGACCTTCGTGGAAAGAGAAGCAGCTAGCACAGGGTTTAAAAGCAGGGCATTTGAGACAGACTCAGTTGGGATCTGGTTCTGCCATTGGCAGCACTCTGGGAGGCTGGGCACACTCCACCTTCCAGCTGTAAAATCCAGGTGGTAGTAGCTGATCTGAATATTAAATGTGGCTTGGAATATATTGTGTATATGTAACTTTGAGTAATACCTTTTAAAGTTTACTGGTTATTGCTATAAACTAGGTAACTTGAGGCAACCGTAGTCCAATTCCATATAGTTCTACTCTACCAAGGTATCAACAAAGAACTTGATTCAGTATTCTTGATCACCGTGTCCTCAAAGCCTCAGAATTCGCCTTTGTCATGATGACGATAACCAGAACTGATAAATTAACCTCATTCGGCTAACGTCCATTCCAATTGTAGATGTCTTTTTATTACATTTTTTAAGTAACTGCAACAACATTTTGCCACTATTTAATAGGAACCCGGGAATAGAAAGCAGGAATTTGAAAAAGTCCTTGACCTTGCAATTGCTTTAAAGTCTTGGCTTATGTTTCAAAATAAAAACAAGATTTTATGTTATTTATTTATTTTTAAAAATTTATTTATTTATTTATTATTTTTGGCTGCATTGGGTCTTCATTGCTGCGTGTGGGCTTTCCCTAGTTGCAGCGAGTGGGGGCTACTCTCTGTTGCGGTGCCCAGTCTTCTCATTACATTAGCTTCCCTTGTTGTGGAGCACGGGCTCTAGGCACATGGGCTTCAGTAGCTGTGGCACGCGGGCTCAGTGGTTGTGGTGCACAGGCTTAGTTGCTCTGGGGCACGTGGGATCTTCCCGGACCAGGGCCCGAACCCGTGTCCCCTGCATTGGCAGGCGGATTCTTAACCACTGTGCCACCTGGGAAGTCCCTAAGAGCAAGATTTTAAATGTTAGCTTCCAAACTGGCTTTTTGCCAGTGTTTTTTTTTTTTTAATTTTTAAAAAATTAAAAAAAAATTTTTAACATTTTTATTAGAGTATAATTGCTTTACAATGGTGTGTCAGTTTCTGCTTTATAACAAAGTGGATCAGTTATACATATACATATGTCCCCGTATCTCTTCCCTCTTGCATCTCCCTCCCTCCCACCCTCCCTATCCCACCCTTCTAGGTGGTCACAAAGCACTGAGCTGATCTCCCTGTGCTATTTTGCCAGTGTTTTTGATTGAGAGACAAGCAGGCCAGATCCTCCTCACACACTATCACTACCTTCTGTGAAGTCAGGCTGGGCTTTCCTGTCCTCTGTCAATGAACGGTTCTTCATTAGCTTTAAAATCTCAGATAGCAACCCAAATGCATTAACAAAACAGGTATTACGAGAAACTTACAGAGAAGTTCAAAATTCAAATTCACAAAAGTTTTCAGTATTTGAGACCTGAAAATTCCGTATTCCATAGGTTTGTATATTTAGCTGTACTTCCTCAACATCTGCTTGTATGTTTTGTTAGACTGAATTGAAGTGAAAAGATCAAATGTCTGGAAATTTAGGCTTAACATTATTTTTCAAACAGTTTATTTTGAAAGTTTTCAAAACATCATTAATATTGTACCATGTCTTATGGAAATCATGCAACCCTATAGGCCCATTTATGTGGTTCTTGGTTCCTTAGTAGTTGTATGTTAGTTACATCTACATTCATTCTGATCCCAACAAGACAATGTTATAATTTTGCTTTAAGCAGTATTATATATTTTAAAGAAATTCAGAGGAAAACTATCTTTAAAAAAATTTACCCACATATTTACTGCTTCCAGTGCTCATTATTCATTTCTGATGATTCAAGTTTACATTTTGTATCATTTCCTTTCAACCTGAAGAGCTTCCTTTGGAATTTGCTTTAGTTCAGGTCTGCTGAAGAAAAATTCTCTTAGTTTTATGCTTTGAAAATGTCTCTATTTTCTCTTTATTCCTGAATGATACTTTTTCTGGTTATAGAATTCTAGGGTGACATTTTTTCCCTTTCAGCACTGTAAAGGTGTTCGTCTAACTCTTGTACCCATAGCAGTCATTCAAATCATTGTTCATCTGTAGGAAATATCTTGTTTTACTCTAGCAGCTTTCAAGATTTTTTCTATAGCGCTGGTTTTCAGCATTTACAAAATGATGAGTCTAGGTGTGTTTTTCTTTGTGTTAATTCTATTTGGGTTTTGTTGGGTGTCTTTAACTGCAAATTCATATCTTTCACCAAATTTGGCAAAATTTCAGCTATTATTCTTTAAATATCTTCTGTTCCACTCTCTCCATTCCTTCTGGGGCTCCAATTGCATGTATGTTAGACTTTTTTATATTGCCCCACCTTACATTATTTTAAATAATTTTATTCAACATATATCTTCAATATTACAATCAGATACAAATAAATTGGCTTTCTCAACCTTGGTTACTGTGGCATTCTCGGTGAAATAAATCCAATGCTTTCACTATATCCTTTTCATATGGGTTATTATTTGTTTAAAAAAATACTGTTCAACTGTGCAGCAAGTATGTGTGACCAGGCCTTTATGTAAATCTGCTAGATCACCATTTTACTCATGAGCCATATTTATAGGTCAATATTTATTGACTATTTCAAATCAAACAGCTTCGTTCAGTTACAGTGATCAAGCTTCCACTGATAGGTAAATGTTCCAACCTTACTGTAGCACTGAGCAGTGCTTCTTTTAAGTGGAATTCTCTTCTGCTCTAGCCTCATTAAGCTTTCTTGTTTATGACCCATATAAGAACTTGGTTACATTTCTACTATAGAAACCATAGGGCTAAGGGAAAAAAAAAAAAAAAAAAAAAGTCATGAAGAACCTAGGGGTAAGACGGGAATAAAGACACAGACCTACTAGAGAATGGACTTGAGGATATGGGGAGGAGGAAGGGTAAGCTGTGACAAAGTGAGAGAGTGGCATGGACATATATACACTACCAAACATAAAATAGATAGCTAGTGGGAAGCAATCGCATAACACAGGGAGATCAGCTCGGTGCTTTGTGACCACCTATAGGGGTGGGATAGGGAGGGTGGGAGGGAGGGAGATGCAAGAGGGAAGATATATGGGAACATATGTATATGTATAACTGATTTACTTTGTTATAAAGCAGAAACTAACAAACACACCATTGTAAAGCAATTATACTCCAATAAAGATGTTAAAAAAAAAAAGTGATAACATAATTCACAGTTTAACATTAATGTTACTTAACAGTATGGAATTTCAGATGAAAGTAGGCTTTTATTTAAGTGTTTTATTAAGTGTATTTTATGACTAAGGACTAAATGAATGCTTTACAACTTAAAGATTTATTTACTTCAAATGATTCATCCCTGAGGAAAATAAACTATGAAAATTATAGAAAACATGAATAAATGTTTAAATATTCAAAATTAAAAAAAACAAAAAAAAGAAACCATAGGGCAGTTCTGAGGAGTCTTACCCTTTTAGCGAACTTGTTATTCAAATAACTTGCCTTCTTTGAACATTTGTATTGTCTCACAACTCTATTTAGAACAAGGCTGTGAGACCTCTCTGTCCTGAGTAAGACTTAAAGACTCATTCTTACATCACATTGGCAAATACCCTGGAAGCCAGCCATTTGGAGGAACCCTAATTGAACATTCAAGCCTGAAGGCTTGGTAGAGTCCCAACACTGACCTTTTAGTCTTTCTTTCTTTTCTTTTTCTTAAGAAAATAGAAGAATGACTGCTTACTATTGATTACAACGTGTATCAACTTTTAAAATTCAGCAGTTGAGCAGTAAACTTGTTTTACTGTGCACATTTGCTTTTGTTGAATTAAGTCCAGGTCTCTTCATTTCCCAGGGCATAAAATCTTGGTTAAATTCCATGGGAAAGGATTAAGTTCTGGATATATAAACATCTAACCAAATTCTTGTAAAATTCAGAAAGAGCATACATTCTTAACAGTGACTCAATTCAAACACATGCATGTAGATTAAACCTCTTTTTCAAGGAGGCATATTGTGTTAATAGTTTTGAAAATGACTTTTCCAAGCCTGATTCAAATAACTCCTATTCTTCAGAGTAAAATACACCTTCCGTTCAGGTGGGAGAATTAGCATCACCCCTAAAGTACTTGCTTGGAGGGAGGCAATTAAATTTTAGAAAGCACAAGAGGCATAGAATCGGTATGTGAATTATAGTGAGATTTGGCACGTGTGAGGTTAATGGGATTTTTAAAAGTAAACCATTGCTTACAGTTTCAAATTGTTTTCATTTTGAGTTATTTTGGTTAAAAACAGAAACCCAAATTTAAACAAACATCCTGCTTAATGTAAAATAAACATGTAACGTAATTTGCACATTTGTTGGATGCTTGTTTTGGAAATCATTGTGGTGAAATGGAAATAGTCGCATAGCTTTCTGAGCCAGGTAAGTGTGGGTTTGAATCCTGGATGACTAGCTCTGTGGCTTTGATCAAGTCATTTAACTCCTTTGAGCCACAGATTCCTTTTTTATACGTTAGAAATGATGTCTACCTTTTAGGGTGGATTAAGGGGTAAGAGATTCAACCAGCACCCAGTGGGTCTTCAACAAATGCTATTATTATTGGGAATAGACAAGACCAGAAAATGAGAGCATTTTACTTATGACTAATAATTTCTAGGTTGTTTTTATAGTGATGTTGCTGGGTTGAAACAATTGAGACTTTATATTAAAATCTCTTTAATTCTTAAGTATGTACCGCACATACAATGCATAAACCATAGATGTATGTTAATAGATTTAATGGTAACCATTACTCAATATTTCAGCTTTTTGAGGAAACTTTAAAAAAACTTTTTAATGGAGTTATACATATAGAAGAGTACACAAGTAATAAGTGTACAAGTCACAATAATTTTCACAAAATGAACAAATCCTGTAGCCATTGTCCAGATCAAGAAATAGGACATTCCCAACACCAACCGGAATCCCCATATGCTCCCCCCATTCTATCCTCTCCTCACCAAGGGTAATGTGACTTCTCATACATGAGGTTAGTTTTGCCTGTTTTTTAACTTTTTATACATGGATCATATCATGTGTACTCTCTCATGTCTGGCTTCTTCAGCTCAGTATCATGTTTCTGATATTTATTTACTTATTTTTAAAATTTATTTTATTGAAGTATAGTTGATTTACAATGTTGTGTTAATTTCTGCTATACTGTGATTCAGTTATACATACATATACGTTCTTTTTCATAATCTTTTCCATTATGGTTTATCACAGGATATTGAATATAGTTCCGTGTGCTAGACCATGGGACCTTGTTATTTATCCATTCTCTGACATTTATTTTTAAAGATTTACTCATTATGGAAAATTTCAAACGTACACAAATAAAGAGAAAGCACAATGAATCCAAACATGTTCACTAACTGTTTAAAACCAAACTTTGTTTGTTTCATCAGAACAGCCACCTAATTTCTTACTGCCCCAAAGCACTGGATGACTTTCCTCAACCATTCTATCATAAATATTTCAGTATGAGTCTCAACAAGAAAAGGATTCTTTTTGTCAGACCTAAAAATTTAACAGTAATTACATTCTATCAGTATCCTATTAGGAACCAAATATTTCCCCATTGTCTCAGAAGCGATTTTTTTTTCCAGTTAGATTTTTCACAACAGGGTCTGAATAAAGTATGCGTAAACCTTCTTTTAAATGCCCAGTGTAAGGTTGGGGATTGTGTTCTATTTATATACACTGAATATTTGAGTGGGGATATGGTTCTTTATGACACATAAGAAGAGAGAGAAATTCTGAATATATTCAAATTACATTGGTTGCTGGGGAGTTTTAAAAATTGAGATAGTCTTTTAATTTCCTGACATGTCTTGGCATCCTTCAGATCCCTCTTTGGCTTTGGAGGTGAACTTTTTGGCTGATCTATCTTTTTGCCTTTGGTATTATAGAGTCCTTTTTTTTTTTTTTTTTGCTGTTTTATTCCTTTGATTTACCTGCAAAATGACAAGCACAATGGGCTATTTTAGCTCAGCTCATCTGAAGAAATGCATCACTGAGCCCTGAGAATGTTCCTTGAAAGGAGCTCTATAGAGAAAGCCAGAGTGTTCTCACCCTCAAATTCTCACTTCTCCAAGTGGGGCTGGAATTTAACAGTAAAGCTGACACAATCAGATGTTGGTTCAAATGATTTTTCACAGAAAACATTTGAAGTTTCCAATTAAATATCTCTCAGTTTTTTCCCATTTAAGCCTCAGGTCACTCATTGGCCTTAAGTTTCTGCTTCCTTACCTGTCACCTGTGCAAGAGTTTGGCTTTTTTGTCCCTTCCATCACAAGATGGCATCTGGGTGCAGGGGGAGGGACATCTTTCCCTTAACAACTGTCACAGGTCGGTTGAGGGCTCTCTTCTTGTCTTTTTTTAAAATTTTTATTTTATTTTGGAGTATAGTTGATTAACAATGTTGTGTTAGTATCATGTGTACAGCAAAGTGATTCAGTTATACATATACAAGTATCTATTCTTTGATCATATTGTTTGATGTCAAGCCAAGTTTTCTGTGGTCACTGAGAATTCAGTATCTTTTGGAGGTCATCCTGGCACCCCTTGTTGGTGACCTTCACCTTCGCCTCTAGTCACAAGCTCACCTCCCATTATGAACTCCTTGCCCCAACCCCAGGCCTTCATCTGTCCACTGATCCTTGGAACTTGTACCCTCCTGGCTGCTTTCTCTTCACCTGCTGTGGTGTGCTGACTCTGTGAGGCCACCCTGAAGCCCAGTCACCTCCCTCACCTTTGCCATTTGATTGTGCCGGAGTCACACTGAGCACGCTGTCAGGGTGATGGCTGAGCTTAGATTATACACATATGGAGAAGCAGGGAACCAATAGCATTGGTTCTGAAATCTTTGAACCTTGGATGAGTGCTTCTCCCTCATCTTCTAGGTGTCTTTGGAGGAGTAACCAGGACTCTTTGAGCTCTTTCCTCCTTATCTCCTTTATGTCATAACCTCCCACGTCTTTCTCCAGCACTTGTAGTAAAGCTCTGTGCTTTTCAGTCTTCCAAGGTTGATTTGGTGCCTTCCTTTAAGTTATATAGGTAATGTTAAATATTCTAGTTTCCACATTAAGGGAAAATAAAAAGAAACAAATGAAACTAATGTAAAACTATTTTTATTTGACACAATATATCTAAAATATTATAATTTCAACATGTAAATAATATAAAAATAATTGAGATATTTTACATTCTTTTTTTGTACAGAGTCTTTGAACTCCAGTGTATATGTTTTATACTTTACACATGTCAGTTTAGACCAGCAGCATTCAGGACTAGTGTGGCCACCATATTGGACAGCCCAGGTCTAGGCAATCCAAGGTCCTATACAGGAAATCCGCTAGATAATTTTAAAAGAAAAACAAACAATAAGTAAACTAAGCAGTTAGAATGGTGCCGTTTTGCCTGCCTATCTTGGCTTCTGAGTGAGCACATTTTAGTTATCTAACCCCAGATCCCCAATTCTGTACACCCTCCCTTTTTAGTTTAAGGTTCATACAGCCACACTTGAAGAAGATTTCATTATGCAGCATTTGGGAGTTAATAAAGAGAACTGGAAGCTGTGCAATAAAAGTGGAAGCTGTAGGACTCGAATAAAGCATGCCTCAAAGATTTAAGAATGAGAGTCAGAAATGGTCACTTTGACTTTCACACTCACAAAAATACAAGTAAAGTATATGGGATTAGGAAACTTTCTGGAACAACCCACCCAAAAGGATGATTTATCAATAGAAGGATGAGGCTAGATTAACTCCAAATCTTATCTAAAAATATGTCTAATGATAATATATGAAAGTGATAATTCTAATTAAATGTATTTCAATAAATTGAAAAATTAAGTCAGCTACATCCCCTAGGAGTGTGGCATTACTCTAATGACCAAAAAAAAAAAAAAAGGAAAATAATTCTGCCCCTGGAGGAGGATGTTGGCTTTAGTGACTTGCATTGATTCTTTTTTTTTTTTTTTTTATAAATTTATTTATTTTATTTATTTATTTTTGGCTGCTTTGGGTCTTTGTTGCTGCGCGTGGACTTTCTCTAGTTGTGGCGACTGGGGGCTACTCTTCGTTGTGGTGTGCGGGCTTCTCATTATTACGGTGGCTTCTCTTGTTGCGGAGCACGGGCTCTAGGCACGCGGGCTTCAATAGTTTGTGGCACGTGGGCTCTAGAGCCCAGGCTCAGTAGTTTTGGTGCACAGGCTTAGATGCTCCGTGGCATGTGGGATCTTCCCCTACCAGGGCTTGAACCCCTGTCCCCTGCATGGGCAGGTGGATTCTTAACCACTGCACCACCAGGGAAGCCCCAGCATTGATTCTTGATGTAAGTACACACCCTCCACCCACATGCATCCACTCAGTCACCAAATCTTGTGGATTATGCCCCTTCAGTTCTTCTTGGAGCTGCACTTGCTTCTCTGTGTCACTGTCCACCTGATTTCTGGAATGGCTTCCTAGCAAGTCTCTTTGCCTTATGTTTACATCCCTACCTCCACATTTGTCCTCTAGGCTAGTGCTTCGCTAATGCTCAGTGGAGAAGACCACTCAGTGGAGGAAAGCTTGATGGGACAATGCTGATCTAGTCTCTAGTACAGCATCCACAGGTCAGCATCATCTGCCCCTGCCTACCTCTTGAGCTTCAAATCCTGTGGTGCCCCAGGTTGATCCTTCTCTCTGAGATGAATGATCATGTAGTTTAGTTCTCATGTGTCTTCACACCTGCTGGTCCTTTGTCTTGAACACAGTTGTTCCCCTTCCTTCTCTCTACCCACCTCCCCATATTCTTCAATTAATCTGTATGTTCATCTCATGGGTAATCTGCTCCAAAAAGCTTTTCTAGAAACCATCCACACCCCACCCCCCCTACACACACACACACAATTTAGATTGTCCCCTTTCATTTCTTAGGTAGAAGCCCATGTATGCATATATCACATTCTTTGTTATGGTTGATTTATTCTCTCCCTTTAGATCAGCATTTCTCAACCTCAGTACTTTTAACATTTGGGGCCAAATAATTCTTTGCTAGGAAAGTAGGGAGCTGTCCTGTGCATTGTGGGATGTTTAGCAGCATCTCTGACCTCTACCCACCGGGTGCTGATAACACCCCCAGCGTGTCTCCAGACATTGTTGTATATTTCCTGGGTGACAAAATCGCCAAAGGTTGAGAACCACTACTTAGACCTGTAGACTCTATAAAGGGAGTCTCTCAAGGTGTATGAGATACTCTGAATCCATAACACTTCAGTTTCTGCACACAACTGGCATTATGTTGGTACAAATGTTAAATGAATGATTGTCGGGAAAATCTGTCATCATCAGGTCTTTCCTTGCTTTGTTCCTTTCTTCTTTTTTTTTTTTTTTAATTCCATTTCTTTGCACAGTAAGCAATGTGTTCTCATGTCTAATTTGATTTCCTGAGTGAACTCACCAACCAGGAGGGAGGGTTCAACAGAAAGGACCATCTCTGGTCGGGTGTGTCTCCCACAGTCAGTTGGTTTGGTTGGCTGATCCACAGTAGAGGATGGACAAAAATCGTCAACCTCCTAAACTGAAGACTTGGGCTGGGAGTGAATTGGAGGTGACAGCCCGCCCGTGATGCTCAGTTTTACTGTTTTAACTGTGAGTCAGAGTTGGCAGATCTGTTAGCTTTTCAAGCAGCTATTAACTAAAGATTTTAGACTTTGGAGGAACCTAAAAGATCATGCATTCCAGTAGCCTCATATCTACATGTGGATGTTTTTTTGGGTCCTACTCCAGTCATCATTATCATCCTGGATGAACATAGAGTTTTGTGGCTCCATCATTTACAGCCAATTAATGCAAAGTTGCAGGACAGTGTAGTTCATGACCTGAAATCCCTAAGCTTTGTAGTCTGCTGCATGCTGCTCTCCAGGAAGTCCCCTGGCACTGGAACAGTGTTATGGGATGGTGACACAGCTTAGCTCTATGGTACTGCTCCAGCCAAGCAGAAAGGACCCAGAAGTTATATCCCAGGTCTCCAGCATTATTGAGGTCTGCTTTTCTGCTTTGCTCTTCTTTCTAGGATCCTCTGAGAAGACTGAACCCCCACCTCCACATTCTGAAAACCTGGACTTCATAACGTCTGTCCTTCATGCTGGGTACCATTTCTGCCCAGGGGTTTCCTGTGTGTCTTTATGCCAGGCTCTGATTGTCAAGGCATTGCCATTCTTTTGTTTTGGACTGGCGGGAAGATGGTGAAGTCCTCTCCCCTGTCTTGGTTCATCACTTTTGCCACTGCCTTTCTAGAGCTTGATCACATTTGATCCCCACAGACGTCTGATACCCTTGTAGCAGCTTATGTTAGCATCTCACTCTGACATTGCCTTGAGTCTGGGCTTGAAATGGAAATGTGTCATCATTTCTCTTTCGTGTGTGGTGGGTAAAATATGTATAACATGAAATACTGTCTTTATCCTAAGTTCAGTGGTATTAAGTACACTCATATTGTTGTGCAACCATTACCACCATGCATCTCCAGAACTCCTTTCATTCTGTAAAACTGAAACTCTGTATGCAATAAACAATAACTAACCAAGTTCCCCTCCACCCAACCCCTGGCAACCACCACTATACTTCCTTTTTAAAAAAATCTCCCCTTTTCTCCTACCACCTACCCCAGCCCCTGGTAATCACCATTCTACTCTCTGTTTCTATGAATTTGACTTTTTTTTTTTTTTTTTTTTTTTAAGATTTCACATGTAAGTGAGATCAGGCAGTATTTGTCTTTCTATGTCTGGCTTATTTCACTTAGTAGAATATCCTCCAGGTTCATCCACATTGTTGAAAATGGCAGGATTTCCTTCTTTTTTAAGAATGAATAATATTCTATTGTGTGTGTGTGTGTGTGTGTGTGTTCTTTATCCATTCATCTGTCAATGGACATTTTGTTTGTTTTCATATCTGGGTTATTGTGAAGGTTGCAGTGAATGTGGGAGTGCAGATACTGCTTTGAGATCCAAGGAAATAAAATCACTGTCTTGAAGAAATGTGTATACAGTTCTTCACAGCAAAAGTGAGTTCTCTCTCTAGCCCAGGAGATGCCTTTCCCAGCCCTAGCACACTCTCAACTCTGGGTAGCTGTTTTTAGCTTCCTTTGTAACTCAACCACATGGTCAGTTAGATGGACTGAGAGAAAGACCCACAAGTCACCTGGGACCTACTCATCAGTCCTGGAGCTTTGTTACAGACTTTCATTCAATCCCATCAAATATTTATCAAATACCCACTCTGTTCTAGCCCCTGTGGATACAATTAAGATGTTTTCTTGTGCGTCAAGCTGCTGGTCATCCAGTAGGACCGGAAGTGAAGCAAAAACATGATTACAGTACAGTGTGGAATAATTATACAAAGTGATATGGTAACACAGATAAGGGGTGAGTCAGAGAATGATGATACGAATAAATACTCTTTGGAGGGGCAGACTTTATGCCAGACACTATTCTAGTCATTTTATAAAAAAACTTACACTTCTGTTTAAAGTCTCACAACCATTTGGTTAGGTGGACAGGTATCCAAGATAAGGGAAAGCCCCTTTAGAAATTGATACCTGTCTGAGCTTTCTTCTTTCCCCTTCCTTCCTTCCTTCCTTCCTTCCTTCCTTCCTTCCTTTCTTATATATTTTTTTATTGAAATATAAAATACATTTAGAAAAGTACACAGTTCCTGAACTTTTACAACCTGAGCATATCCATGTAACCAGCAACCTGACACCCAGATTAAGAAACAGGACATTCCCAGCATCCCAGAAGTCCTCACATGCCCCCAACCTAACTCTCTCTCCCCCTGCCCCGCTCATCCTGCTTCCTTCCAGATGCTACTGCCCCTCCCCCCAAGGGTAATCTCCTGACTTTAACAGCGTAGATTAGCTGTGTCTGTTTTGTACTTTATATGAGTGGAAACATAAGGCAGGTCTTCTTTTGTGCTGAGTTCTTTCACTCAACAAAGTGTTTGGAAGACTCATCCATATTGTCATATGCAATTGCAGTTCTCATTGCTGAAAAGTATTCCGTTGTGTGAATGTTCCAACATTCATTTCATTTATCCATTGTAAAGTTATGGGCCTTTGGCTAGTTTCTAGTTTGGAGCTGTTATTAATGGTACTGCAATGGATTTTCTAGTGCACATCTGTGTTGTGTGTGTGAAAGCTTGTCTTCTGGGCATGTACCTCAGAGTGAAATTACTGAGTTATTAGCAGTCGTGTACTCAACTGCAGAATGGAGAGGACCTGTGTACAGTGGGCTTATGAGCTGGTGGGTGCCAGCTTGGCACACCACTGCTTACAGACAGCGCATATGTCCAGCTTTAGGAGATACTAACAAACAGTTTTCCAAAGTGCTTTTACCCAGTGCTCAGTTTCGAGGAGCAAGTAAGAGCCAGAGGGTTAAAAAGAAAGCAGGAAATAGTTTTCCAGCAATGCACAGTGTGCGATTGTCAAAATTGGTTGTTACTGGTTTAGCCATGTGCATGAATTTGAAATCCTGCCACAGGCTCGCCTTGCTTATTCTTGCCTGAAATTTCCAGCCACTAATGGAATGTAACACTTTACCCTTTTTGAACTTCTTCCTTCTCAACGCAGTACCACATTAAAGGTCAACTGTAAAATTTCCACATCCTATTAAATCCTGTTCCTGGAGCCGGATATGATACTTCAAAATGCTACTCCTGTTCAAAGACATACACATACTCGTTGTCATGGGAGGATCTAGTGAACGTGAAATTTTTTGTTTGAAAATCCAGAGTTTTTTTGGCCTCAGTTGTCTTTGCTTTGACTTTGTGGATCTGACAAAAATTGATACTTTTTTTTTTTGGAGTAGAGGATTATTAGGTTAAACAGTATTTTACTAAAAATAGACCTCTTGGCTGACTATTAGTGTCTCAAGAGACAATGTGAGTGAGTGTCTGTTTCTATTTACCACGATGTTAAGTATCACTGGGAATGTAATGCTGACAGCTTAACCCCTTTTTGTCTACAATATTATGGTTAGAATTCCTTTTCTCTCTTTGTTAGAATCTACCTTTGGGGGCTTCAGAATTACATAGTGAATGTGCCAGATGAATAATGCTTTCTGAGGTAGTCATTTAAAAAAAAAGTCATTTCCCCTAAAAGGGAGCAAAGAAGTGCCTTTTTGCCAAGTGCAATTCGTGTAACTTCTTTTCAGGTTAAGAGGCTGTTTATTGGACGTTTCTGAACATATGCTCTATATGTGATTTTCTTGGAAAGCATTACCTAAGATAATTTTATAGCCTTTCTTCCAACCATGTAGAAATATGGGTGGAGCTTTGAGAAAATGAAAATATTACATGCATTATTTCCTATTAATTCATATAATGTATTCCATTTATAAACCACCCTGAAGAATTATTCTACTGGGTGAATAAGATTGAAGGTGTCTATACATAAAATCTAGCATTATAAGAAACATACACCATAATAAAGTAGAGATTGATCCTCAAATGTAAGAATATTCTAATATTGGAAAATGTATCTATATTGGCACTACTTTAACAGACAAAAGGAGAACCACGAGATCATACTGATAAAGTGACAAAAAGACATGTGTTCAACATCTATTCCTAATAACTTTTAAGAGATCTTACAAATTAAGAATAGTAAGATACTAATGTCAAACTGGCAACCAACATCATACATAATAGTAACATTTTGGGGGCATAGTCCCATTAAATTAAGAAGAAGCCAAGTTTTTCACTGTCATTCGTATTAGTGAACACAGCCCCAAAAAATGAAATAAGGACTATAAATATTAGAAAAAAAGCCATTTTATAATTTGCATATGACATGATTGTCTACCCTAAGAACACAAGATCATCTGAAAAGATTAATGCTAATAAAGAATTCAATAAGGAGGATATTTCCAAAATAAATTTATGAAATGAGAAGTTTCCTATGTTTGGTAATAAAAAGTTTGTGAAAATGGTATTCAAAACAACAACCCAACCCAAAATATAAAATACCTACATTTAAAAAAATCTTATGGCGTATATAGAATCTATACATTAAAAACAATCTAAAACATCCTCAAAATAATAAAAAACAGTTTTAAATAAATAGAGATGCCCTATTTCTAGATAGGATAATATTTTAAAGACACACATCATTCTCAAATTAAATTAATGCAAATTCAAAGATGGAAAGTTATTTTGTAAATTTGGAAAACAACTCAAGTTAATCTGAAATTTTTTGGAGAAACTACTTGAGAAACACTAAGAGGGAATATTGGCAATCAAAATTTCAAACACAGTGTAAGACAGCTAATGCAGCATTTTATTGACAATGGAAACCAACACATCAGTAAAACAGAATAGAAAGTTCATAAACATACCTAATGACTATAAAGCAAACAGACAAACAAAACTAACACATAATAGAGGTACTAAATCAGTTAGGTAAGAGTGGATTATTCAAAAAGAGGCAGAATCTACAAAAGGAAAGTTAAATTTGACAGCATTATTAAAAATACTTCCACATAAAGCAATTCACACATTAAACAAACAAAATGCAAAGGCACAACAAAACAAAGCAGACGGAATATTTTTTGCAAAATAAATGACATTTAGAAGATTTAGATCCTTATTCAGTACCTAGAATATAAGAAAAACAGAAAAATGTGCAAAGAATACAAATGGGCAATTAATGAAAAAAAAAAGCAAGAGAAAGAAAGGAAGAAAGAAAGAAATACAAGCATAAATAAGTTTAAGAAAATTATTAACTTTACTGCTAACCAAAGAAATACAAATTAAAACAGCAGTTATTTTCACCCATAAAGTTTCCTTTTTTCTAAAACTAAGAGAGATGGTGGTTGGCAATGATGAGGTTAAATACCACTCTAAGCTATTTGCAGAGAATTTAAATTGATTCAGCTTTTCTGGGTAGCTTTTGACATATTTATCAAAAGCATAAAAACCCTCAAGTCCTTTGATCCAACAGTTTCACTTTTAATGCATTATTCTAAGGAAATTTTCATGAAAGTGGGTAGAAATTATAAAGAAGTTCATCGTGGTACTGATCAATAGCATAATAAACTGGAAAATAAACTATAAATATTCAACAATAGGAAATCAGTTAAATAATTAGGATATATGTCTATAATGGAACCTTATGCAGGCATTAAAAATGATGTTGCCAAATTAACTAATACATAAAAATGTTCATGTTCTAATGTCAAGAGAAATATGCAGACTACAAAGGAAAATGAACAAAAATATCTTATTTTTTAAAAAAGAGAAAATGCTTAAAAACTGTATGGATAAGCACCAAAATAACAGTGGTTTTCTGTAGCTGGTGGGCTTATGAATGATTTTAACTTACTTACTTGTAGTTGCCTCACATTTGCAATTTTCTCTACAGTGACTATACATAACTTTCATAATTTATCGTAATAAAATCATATTTTACTTTACAAGAGATGCGTTTTGGTTTTTAAAAATAGAAATCAGAAATTGAATGATTAGAACTATTAAATTCAGAGTTTGAAAGAGGAATCTTTATTCACTGGTTTCTCCATTACTATTTTTTTTGGATAAACTGGCTTTTTCATTAACTTCAGTGCAGACACAAATAACATTAACAGTATAATCTAGGAACCAACCATAGAATTAATTAGTTAACTGTTTACTTGAACTGGATCCCAATTTCAGCAATCATACTTATGCAAAGAATGTCCTTTTCTTTGCAAAACTAGTGAAGTACCAACCTGTAAAATGAATTCTGTTAACTTGTTATAAAAAGCTTGTGTAATGTCCTGAGAAAAGATTTAGAATGCTCAAGTTGAAGATGACCTTTGAAAAATGGGTAGCTTTGAATTCAATATTTACCTCTTCTCTAAGGACTTAAAAGTTTTTTCAAAAAGAAAATGAATGCTCTGAAGACTTGACAAAATATTTTCTAAATGAGTTATGCCCTCAGGGTGCCCCCTGTAGGAATTAGAGTTGAATGAGTTGAATAAGTGATAATTTGTACTCTTGAGACACTTACTGGAAAGAGAGGTGGCTTGGAGGGTGTAGGTGGGAATAAGCAAGGTAAGACTGTGATTTCAGGTAAGATGACTTGAGGAGCTGGCAGGTTACCCAGTGGAAATATCCAACAGGCATGTGGGAATATGGAATTGGCCCTTGAATCAGACATGTCAGGGGCGATGATCCTGATGTGAGGAGGCAATTGCCAAAAGTGAAAGCTGAAGCACAGTGAAAGTATGGGTTCCAGGTGGGTTCAGAGGCACCTGATCGCACAATTCCCAGTCCGGGAATAGTTCTTCTTATTCTGTTCTCTGAAGTTATGCTCCAGGGCAAGACACTCACATAAACTGTATTAAGAACAATGCCCCTTTTATGCCTTCATCATGCAAGGTGGCACATACTAGATGAGTTCTCTCAGCAGAGCCAGACAAGATGTACAAGGACTCACATTTACATGTAAAATGAGAGAGGGGAAAACAGGAGTCAGTGGAGTGGTAAAAAATGGGAAGAATGAAAAGGGGCAAATTTCAGGGAGTGTTAGGCCCATGGTGTCATATGTTCTAGATACACCATAGATAGTAAGAACTGAGGCAGACCACTGGGCCTCAAAGTATAAAGAAATGGAAAATCCTGGACACAGTGGAGTCCACTGAGCAACGGAGAAGACATCAAGTCACCGGGAAGCAGAGGCCGGTCCCTGGGGAGAAAGGAAGACTCTGGGTTCCGAGTGTAGTATCCCTGATTGAAGGACTTTTATTTCTATTTAGAGAAGCCTGAGCATTTCTATGTAGAACAAAAGGAATCAGGGGAAAGGAGGAAATTGGAGGTGCAAGAGAAAGAGGGGAAGATTAATCAAACAGAGTCACGAGGAAAGAGGGATGGAATTGGATCAATATACCAAGGCCAGGATTGGCCCTAGAAAAGAAAAGGAATGCCCATTTCTCAGGATGAGACTGAGGTAGATGAGCAATTAACTCTTTCCAGAAGAGAAATGGGTTAAGTCATGGAATCCAACTTAAAATCTAGTTGGAATGTGAAATAAAGGGAGAGACCTGAAGTCACGAACAAGGTCTCTTGCGAGCTCGCAGTCACTAAGTTTCTTGTGGTAGATGCGGAAATACTTTTAAGTCATTATATGCAGTACTAATAATACTCTTTCACTGTGTCACCATCATCGGATGTAAGACATGGGCGACCAATTTACAGTTTTGCAAATGGGCCAGTGATGGGCATGGGTACATTGTGCCAAATGCAGTTTGCAAAAGTGTTACGTTTTGCCTCCAGTAAATTGTGTTTAGTTTTACCAAACAGTGCTTCGGTGTTTTCTATACCTGTGTTTCCTCTCTCTAATACTTGAAAAAAAAAAAAAAAAAAAAGATAAAGCCAGGTCAGGTATACTCTGAGATAACTCTTGAGAAAAGAATATTGAATGGGATATTGAGTTGATTGGTTAACACTTTAGAAAGGTATGATGCTTTATAGCAGATCCTTTTGATTAAACACAGAGAATAGCATTTCATTCTGTGCCTTAGAATTTTGTGGTAGAATTGGCAACACCAGAGTACTTTGAATTCTTTTAGTCCAGAAGAGCCCAGCACTGTAGCCACTAACACACTGTAAATTGGGTCCTTTGTTGATGCTGACTTGGAAGCCATGTTAAATATCCTGCCCAAGGCTCTGAGGATTTGGCTACAAATCTATAAAGCTATTTCACCTTTGTGTCACTTCCTTTTGAAATGATAGGTAATTCCCAACTGTTTGCTTGTAAATCAGATATGGGTTTACAAAATACTAGACTAACAGGTAATAAAGACTAGTTAAGTGTAGGTATGTTACGATATGAGATATAAATTAAGATTTCCAAATAAGAAATCATCCATACTTTCTCAACAAACAGAGAACTCGGAAGGGACTTTGAGATTATCTAGACTAGGACTCTAATTTTTTAAAAAAATTCATTGTAATTACACATACAATCTATGAATATCTTCTTCGTGTGAAAACCAAAAACAACACAAATGAGGTCAGCGTCCTCTTTGGCACTTCTGTTTCCTAAACAAGCACCAGTGGTCAGTCTGCTGTGCAACCTTCCAAACTTGTCACGAACATTGACATACAAATACATGTATCTGCAGGAAATATGTAATATCATTTAGTGTATGTGCAACAAATAGCACCATGTTTTATGTATCTTGCTTTTTATATTTAATGATATGTCTTAGAGACCTTTGCGTATTAATAGACATAGAACTACTTCACACTTTTTATCAGATGCAGAGTAGTTCATCATATGGATGCCCCATAGTTTGTTTCATGTCATTCTCTTCAGATGGATATTTGGCTTCTTTCAGAATTTTCCCTATGACAAATAATGCTGGAATGCACGCGCTTCCTTGCACTGGCTTTCTTTAGGATGCATAGAGAAGGGAAAGGCTGGGCCAGAAATTATAAGCATTTCACATTTTAGTAGGCATTGCCAAATTACCCTTTAAAAGGATTGTACTAATTTTCTCTCCCATCAGCTATCTTTTAATTTTATGAATGAGGAAAATGAGGAACAGAAATTATATAATTTGCCAAATATCATACAAATCTAAGGAATAGGAATCAGATATCCCATCTCCCTGATAGATTTCTAATACCTGCACCAAATCTTCTCCAAATTTATAAAAGAAGAAAAGAATATATATTAAGCTAGCTTCCTTGAAACTTTGCTTTATATTTTTCCTCTCCTTTACTAACTTTGAAAAACCATTTCTGATTGGTCATTTAACTCAATGAGTTGAAGAATAATAGGAATATAATTTTCAATTTAGGGGTTATGGGAAACTATTAAAAACACAAGATTCTTTACTTGTTGGCTTTAATTTATGTTTTCCGGGTTGTGTGATCCTGTAATCTTATATCTGCTAAAATTTTCATGGTTGAGGTATTTCCTAATATAATTGAAATTCTTCTGGTTTAGAAATTTCATTTTCATATACTTATCAACCGAGTCATCTTTATTTCTTCACTTGATGTGTTTCCAAAAGTAATAAAATATGCAGAGTGAGTTGATGGGAAAAATACATACAAACAATATACTTGAAATATCAAACCTTTACTTTCTAGGAAAAAATCATTTTAATGGAGTTTGGGTTCACTCTCCAGAAGTCCTTTCATATCCTAGGGTCAGGATGGGTCATAAACATCTAGTGATCCAGGCTAGGCATTCAGTTAACCTCACTTGGGTTCTCTTCACCTCTTGATCTGGAAGAACATATCACTTGAACTTTCTGATATCTGAAGATAATTGGACCCACATCATATGTACTTCTGAATAACTGACACGTCTTTGTTGCTACCTAGTGGCAGCTTGATGTTGAAGCAAAGTTCTATAGGAATCAAAAAATAGAAGAAATGCAATGGACTATTCAGTGGGCACGGAATAGAGCAAGGAACTGGCTAGGCATTTTCATGTATGTTCTCTAATGTAGGCTCACAAGAAACTTATATAGTAAATTTTATTTTACTCGATTTCCATATCAGGAAATGGAGCCTGAGAGGGGAAAGTAAATATAAAGTTTCCCAAGCCTTCCCTGACTCCCATCTTGGTAGAAGTCAGTGAAAGCTGGAGCAAAGAGAGCCTCCTGGAAGAAGTGGAGTGGAGTCTAAGTCCAAAAAGGTGGCCTAGAGTCAGATGTGGGGGCGAGGGGAGTGCGGGTAGCATTTAAGGACGGGGAGGAGTCTATGTGAAGACACACAGCTGAAGGCAGGCATGGTGCTCAAATAAGGCTTAGGCAGATTTATCCACAAGGAACAGAGCCCTGTCCAACTGGCTTTGGGCAGTATAATTTTGGAGGATAAAGGGCTTTGGCAAGAAACTCATTAGGCTCTCATGAAAAATAGCAGCCAGAAATTAGGAGTCAGGAGCTCAGATAACTACCTGTGTCTCTCTAGGAAATTTAGTGTCTCTTCCCTATTTCTTTGACCTCCTACTACATACTTCTTTGTCTCTTTAGAAGGGCTTTTTTGCTTTGCCTCGTGTGTGGCCGCCTCACTACAGCAGAGATGCACTAGCATCACTGAGCCTCGATGCCAGATTTCAAGGGCCAGATGTCCATCTCTGGTCCAGTCAGCTGTGATGAGAAGAATGGCTTTCAGTGGTCACTTCCCTTGGCCTGGGAGCAGGGTCTTTGATAGTGTGGCTCAGGCTGCTTCTCTAAGAAGGAATGACTGGCATTTGAATCACAGGAGCAAGAGAAATGGGAGATCAATAGGGTCCAACTTATAGAGTATCTCGAAGGCCAGTGGAAACACATGCACTTGGTTCTCTAATTGAGAGGGGAAGGTTTGCAAGGTGGAGAGGTTTGGTGCGGGGCAAGTTGCAAGGGTGGAGAGACTGCGGCACAGATAATGTCATAGGACATAGTAACTAGACTTAGAGGGATGGGAAAGGAACGGTGATGGCAGAGAGACAGGACCTACTTTGAAAGGCCAAGCAGGATTTATTGACTGGGTATAAAGAAAAGGCAGCTTTCACCGCCAGGGACAGGGACAAGGTGTGTGACTTTGGGAGATAAAGAAGGAGGAGATGGAATGTAATTTCAAGGAGAGGAAGAGTGCATCTATTTGGGGGAATGTTGTCTCAGATTCATCTGAGGTGTGTAAACACCAGCCATAGGCTACGGGTGCTGTGGGCAAAGGGAATTGGATAGGATGTGAAGTCATGTTAATCTGAAGTTAAAGAGTTGAGATGGGGGATGGACTTTGGAGGAAAAGGGGAATCGAATCCGTGGCCAATAGCCTTCCATCCAAATTTGCATCATTGTAGGACAAGCTGTCTCTGGGTTTGTGACTGAACTTCCAGGTGGACAGGTCAGGTCATGAGGTGGTTTTCTAAGACTGAAACACCTGAAAAATATCATGACCTAATACTGTGCTGAAACAGTGATGATAGATGAGGTCCCTGCAGTGAGGAAAACTCTAGAAGCAAGTCCAGTTTTACTGTGGATAAGACCGATGCCGGAACCTGCTTTAAAGACTGTGCTAGGCTGATGGTCAGTGATTCCCAAAGTGTGCCTTAGACCACCAATGCAAACAGGAAATGGTTAAATTTTCAAATATGGGGATAAATATTTCTTCCTCATATCAATACTAATGGGACTTAGCCTAATGCAGTCAACATTGGTCTGAAAGAATGGTTGTGTTTTCGCCAAGCCACGAACTCCTTTTTGAGATTCTGCCAGTTCCTGGTGGAAGCCAGGAAATATATTTTTAGGTCTCTATAACTTGAGCTAAGGGAACTATGTACTGCCTAATGGTTGTCATCCAATGGATATAAATAGAACCTTTAAGGAGACAAACCATATGCTTTGTAGTGGTTACTTTATTTAACTCCAGATCTGATTTACAATCACTTTAATTCCCTAAACCACTCAATTTTATTCATTAAGAGTATGCATTGCACATAGGAATGCTTTGTAATTTGGCTGTGGAATCAGAAACCAAGAATACTTTCCTCCCCCAAACTTGTAATAAGGTCAAACACTAAAGGCTTATAATAATTGTTTTTAGCTGTTCTCTTAGAATTGAAAACAAATGTTATCTAGTTCCCCAAAAGTAGTATACTGTTAATAATGTATTCATATAGTATACTTTCAATTTCTTCATCATTTTTATGCATTATCTCAAAATTAAATGTGGCAAATGCTTTAGTCCTCTATTTTTTTTTTTTTTTTTTTTTTTAGTAGGGAGCATTTTCCTTTCTTTTTTTTTTTTAAATTTTATTTATTTATTTTATTTATGGCTGTGTTGGGTCTTCGTTTCTGTGCGAGGGCTTTCTCTAGTTGTGGCAAGCGGGGGCCACTCTTCATCGCGGTGCACGGGCCTCTCACTATCACGGCCTCTCTTGTTGCGGAGCACAGGCTCCAGACGCGCAGGCTCAGTAATTGTGGCTCACGGGCCCAGTTGCTCCGTGGCATGTGGGATCTTCCCAGACCAGGGCTCGAACCCGTGTCCCCTGCATTGGCAGGCAGATAGATTCTCAACCACAGTCCTCTAATTTTTGAAGAATTAAAAGAGCTGGTTTTTACTAATTAAGATCAGATTTATGCTCCTCTGTATCAGAGATTTTTATGGTAAAAATTAATATAGCAAACTTATAATGACACATACTTTTACCCAGTGTAAAGATATGCTGCATGCCCACCAGAAGGACAAAAATTGAACAGACCAACAGTACTAAGTTTTGCAAAGATGTGGATAACTGGAACTCTCATGCAGTGGGAGAGCAAATTGGTTGGGAGTGTAAATTGGTTACACAACCACTTTGGAAAACTGTTTATTAGTATTTATTAAAGGAATGTTTGTGTTTACCATATAAGCCTAAGAGAAATGAGCCTATATGTTCTTCAGGAGACAGTTATTAGAATGTTCATAATATTTTCTATTTGTAATAATCCCAGACTGCAGACAACCCAATTGTCTATCAACAAGAGAATGCATAAACACATTGTTAGAATGAACTATTAATACATGCTACAATAGGGATGAAATCTCATAAATGTCATGTTGAATGAAAGAAGCCAGATATAAAAGATACAGAAAATTCCTTTTGTATGAAGTTCAAGAAGAGGCAAAACTAATCTCTGGTGACAGAGATCAGAATAGTAATCTACTTTCCTCTTGAGGAAGGTAATGTTGGAAAGTGGCACCTGAGAAATTTGGGGGTGATATGGAAATGTAGATCTCGGTTTGGATGGTGCCTCCGTGAGTGAGTGTAAACATATGTAAACATTCACCCAACTCTGCTTTAGGGTACTTCACCACGTGTATGTTATACCTCAGCAAATGTATAGAATTCATGTTGTATGTTTCAGGATGATTCACAACAAATTATTTTCCTCTTTCCAATTCTAATGAGAATGCAGAGGCTAATTCTAATGTAAAACATTGATCCTCAGCTAAATTGGGGCGGAGATGGATGCAACTGAAATATTGAGACAAATACAGGGGGCTTTAACGTCCCTGTGTTTATTACAAAGAGTTCTACTGTGAAAGTAGTAAAATGGTGTGGCTTTGGAGAGATCCTATTTTTTTTTTTTTTGGCCTGTAGAACAAGTAATTACACTTTTATATTTGATACCACATCACATCAGATATATTCAAAAAGAGAAAAAATATTTTTAATTTTAAGCATATTTAAAAAAAATTTATATCTACATATCCATATATATCCATCTCCTATAAATAAGATCATATGCATGCTTGTAGGATTCTTTAGTGCAGTTTTTTGGGGGGATGTTTTTCCTGTTTCTTCTCATGTGACTTCCTCTCTTAGTGTTACAACCTACTGTGTATCTTACATAATTTTCTTTAAGCTCATGTAATAAGGCACACTTATTATATATACATAGATATATGTATGTATGTATATGTATACGTCCATAGATACAAGTGTCTTTGTCTTTGTGCTACAAAAGTAGTATTATATCATACACATTTTCTTGCATCTTGCTTTAATTCTCCCAATAAAACTCCATGAAAATGCCTGCAAGTCAAGTGGTATGTCATGGTAGCCTAATAGTCCATGGGGTTTATATACCATAATTTACTCAACCAGTCCTTTGTGTATGGACTTTGGTTGGGCAAGGTCTTTTGTGTACTGTGGTGAGAGAGTTTTGGACTCAAAAACAGTGACTAGGGTTATGTCACTTAAATTGTCTGAGCCTGTGTCTCCTCATCCACCAAAGGGGGATGCATTTATACCTGCCCACCCACAATACAGGGAAACTATATGAATCAGAAAGATGGTATGCAGGCATATACATGTTTGACATGATGGGAAGAGCTTTGTCATTGTAACCATCACAAAGTATTTGTGTTTAGTGCTTGTTATGTATGAAGCACCATTCTAAGGGCTTTAAGTGTATTCATTTAATTCTCATGATAACCAAATGAGGCACTGTGTGTTATTATTTTTCCCATTTTCCAGATGAGAAAAGTTGAGGTAACTTACGCAAGGCCAGCAGGAGATCTCAGATTCGAATCCTGCATGTCCCACTTTGATTTTATCTACCATGCAACAGTGCCTGTCAAATGTGATGCTCACTAGACATTTTATTTTATACATAAATATTCACAGAACACATAAAATAGAATGGTTCTCAAAAAATGATGGAATTACATTGTCAATTGTCAACATTTAAAAACAAAAGCAGAGGCGTGTATCAGATAGCTATTTATGTGTAGGAAACCATCAGAAATGTAGTGGCTTAAAACAACAACCATGTATATAGGTCATGATCCTGTGAGCCAGCAATATGTGCTGGGCTTAGATGGGTGCTTCTTCTGGTTTTATCTGGGGTCACTCAAGAATCTGTGGTTAGCTGCTGGGTCAGCAGGGCAGCGCAGCCTGGAGATTTCCTGACCATAAACTGGGATAATGGGGACAGTTGGACCATGGGGGTCTCATCCTCCAGCAGGCTTTGTCAGGCTTATGCAAACAGTGATA
Organism: Eschrichtius robustus; assembly: GCF_028021215.1. NCBI lineage: Eukaryota > Metazoa > Chordata > Mammalia > Artiodactyla > Eschrichtiidae > Eschrichtius > Eschrichtius robustus. The sequence goes on from NC_090839.1 coordinate 37,247,699, forward strand.
GTGTGGTTTCAAGAGGGAGAATGGAAACACACAGGAATTCTTGAGGCTAACAATTAGTACTGGCTCACCCTGGCTTCTACCACATTCTCTAAATCAAAGCAAGTCACAAGCCTAACCTAGATTCAGCCCCTTGATGGGACTAACCACCAACTCACATGGCAGAGAGGCTAAGATCTAGGGTGATGAAAAATTTCTGTCTCATCCAATGTGGGAAAGAAAGAAAAAAATGTCTTACTATTTTCAACCCACAGAGCCCCAGAACTGGTTTCTTATTAGTATCAATACTATGCGTGTGTTTGTGTATGTGTGTGTTTCTGCTGAGAATGCCTCCTATATATTATCCTCTGGCTTGCAAATAGCTGGTTTTCTTTTGGGGGGACATTTCTTCCTGAGATAGTGGCTTACTCTGAATGTCTAAGCTGAATCAAATCTCCCACGCTTTAGAGCCATCCTCATGTTCTTGATTAAAGTCCCTCTGTCTTGAATGATTTTAATCTGTATTTCTCAGGCAGCCAGAGGACATGATATTACGTTATGGCTTTTCAAAGAGCAGGACTATTTGGCTACATAATCAATGTATCACAACCAAATTTTCTAATTCACATGGCTTATAATATGTGTAAGTTGTACATTTTACAATGAGCACCGTCATGCTTTCTTTCCAAGACAGGTACCCTTCCTACACCTTCAGCATACTCTCTTAATACTCTCAGTTCCCAGCATCCTTGCCCCATTGTGTTAAAGAAGGACACGCATTCAACAGATAAGTAACCTGAGACACAGGAAAATATCTGTCAATTTCATACAGAGTTCATGGACTGAGATGCAAGATTTTCTCATTTCTTGGCTGTTGGCCATATGCACTGTCTAATGTGATTTTCAGGTTGTTCCAGGATATTCTAGGGACCACCTCTTTTTTTCTTTTGAAGGCTTAAAATATGTTGCTTAGCTCATCTTTTCAACATATTTCTCCTAGCTGCAGAGAAATGATGGTGTCTTTGCATAAGGAGCCTTAGAAAACCATGTAAAATTGGTTAGTGAATGTTCCTTTTTTTGTTTTAGTCACATGGCATAGTAGATGAAAGTATGGATTCAGGAATAGACCAGATTAAGATTTGTATTCCAGATCCACCACTTACAAGATGTGTGACATTAGGCAACACACACACACACACACACACATATATTAGCATATATTAGGCTGGCACATTGTGGTAAAAATTCAATAAATGTTTATTATTATTATTTTTATTGAGGTATAATTAACGTAAAACATTATATTAGTTTCAGGTATACAACATAATGATTCAATATTTGGATATATTGAGAAATAATCACCACAATAAGTCTAGTTAACATCCATCACCACACATAGTTACAGTTTTGTTTCTCGTGGTGAGAACTTTTACAATTTACTCTCTCAGCAACTTTCAAGTGTGTGGTACAGTTTTAACTATATTAGCCATGCTGTACATTATATCCCATGACTTATTTGTCTTATAACTGGAGGTTTGAACCTTTTGACTCCATTCACCCATTTTGCCCACTCCCCACCCACTGCCTCTGGCAAAGAACAATCTGTTCTCTGTATCTATAAGCTATTTTTGTTTTACAGATTCCACATGTAAGTGAGAGTGTATGGTATTTGTCTTTCTCTGTCTGACTTATTTGACTTAGCAAACGCCCTCCAGGTCCATCCATGTTGTCACAAAGAGCCAGGTTTCCTTTTTATGGCTGAATAATATTCCATTGTATATCTGTGCCACATTTTCTTTATCTATTCATCCATCGATGGACACCTAGGTTGTTTCCATATCTTGGTTATTGTATATAATGCTGCAAGGAACAGGGGCGTGTGTATACCTTTCTGAGTTAGTGGGTGTTTTTGACTTCAGATAAATGTTCAGAAGTGGCATTGCTGGATCAGATAGTCGTTCTAGTTTTAAATTTTTGTGGAATTTCCATACTGTTTCCCATAGTAACTCCACCAATTTGCATTCCTATCAACAGAGCATGAGGGTTCTTTTTTCTCCACATCCTCACCAACATTTGTTATTTGTTGTCTGTTTGATGATAGCCATTTTAACACGTCTGAGGTGATATCTCATTGTGGTCTTGATTTGCATTTCCCTGATGATTAATGACATTGAGCATCTTTTCATGGACCTATTGTCCATCTGTATGTCTTTAGTATTCTTGCTCTTGAAAACAAGGGGCGGAATAGGTATATACCCTTCTGACGTCTGATGTGGAGGCCACAGGACAAAGGATCACTTGTGCAGACTTCCTTGTGTTTCTCTACCTTAGACGATCCATCTCTCACCCTTCGGTAAGAGCCTATGAAATAATATATATGAAGTGCCTAGTGCAGGGTCTGTAAATATTAGCTTCCTTCCTGTTTTACTCCCTCTCCTCCTGGAGACTGAACAGTCCTTAACACCAGCATTTTGTCTTAGTTTGGGTTCCCCAGAAGCAGACTCTGAGATGTGGGTTTTGTGCAGGGGAATCCTAGGGAAGGATCCCAGGAGAGAATGGCAAAGGAGTGGTGGGAACAGGCCAAGGATGGGGACGAAGCCAAATAAGGGCTCCATTTCGGGGGCAGTCCAGGCCTCAGCATGATGTTGTGGGGTGCTCTAGAGCAGAAATACGCCTCAGAATATGCCCCGCCTTGAGGCAAGAGACCCTTCCTTTCATATTCCTGCACCCGTCTCTTATTGGTCATGGGCCGTCCTGGTGTAACTTCCAGACACTTCCAGCTCTCCATACTGAATGGGCAGTCCCAGTGGCCCAAGGAAAACCCCTGAAGAAGGCTATGGGTACAAGCATTTAGAAACAGAGCACATAGAAGCTGGGGATAGGTGCACAGAAGCTGCAAAAAAGGATGGCGGTGGCATATCTGGGTGGGCAAGAGCAGTGTCCACTGCACCCTCTCGGAGTTTATAGGGACCAGGTAACCAGTCTCTGGTTAAATGGTGGCCTTCCAGTGGGAAAGGCAAGGCTACCGTTTAGGTCAAAGTCACGCCTTATTTTTGTAAGCGGCTACTAAAGCAATATCAATCAGCAAGAATAAGTCCATATCTGAACATCAAACACCCAGGAAATGTGTGTCAAGCTTCAGTTTCCCCTGTTAATCTTCCGCCGGACATGATCTGAGTGTGGCTAGGGGTATTTGATGAGTGCATTAGTGATAAAGGCAGATAGTGTTCAAGAATCAACTCTACTATAGTGTTCAAGAATCAGCTTTACTACTATCCCTTTTAAGGAAACAACTGGTGATTAATTTTCAGGCCATATAGGGCTCTTCCTCCTAAAAGAATGGCTAAACTGAGAGATTTACTTCTAAAAGTGTAAACTTTCAACTGGAGCTTTTAGGAAAGAGCAGCTTAGAAAGAAAGCAAAGAAAGTTTCAGGATTGAGAAGGAATTCTGAAATTCCTCTTTTGGGAAATGAAATACTAACTGTTTCATGGATATTTGTTAAAATAAAAACGAAATATTCTGGTTACACAAATCTTCCATTATAGTCTTTTAGTTGAGGAAATGTAATAATGAAAAAAAAATCCAAGGGCTTGATTTAAATAAGAAATAGAGTTATTAGAAAGGAAATTTCCAAAAAGCTGCTCATGGTGTTTGACATATTAAAAAGGGCACTTATATTTGTGAAAAAATGAACTATTTTAAGTGTAATTATTTCTAATGTTCCTTATTTTGGGGTCTCATGAGAAGTTAGAAATTGCTGATAACCGATTTTGAATATTTTGGAGATAAATTAATAAAACACTTTATCTGTGATTCATGGCTTTTTATCCTTCTTACATTATTCTTGTCTGGGTTAAGGACCTGTCCATCACTGGAAGCAATTGGAAAGAAAACTTTGCCTGAAGCTGCTTGAGAACTGGAATGAGAATCTTAAACGGTGAATGGTGGCAAGATTCCAAAATTAATTATGAAGGCTATTGAAATGATGTGGCATTTTCAACCTATTTTGATTGACAAGAGGTATCATAAATGGAGAGCTCATTTTCCATTTCCCCTTGCTTCCCTGTGATTTTGGGTCTCATCACTCTGAAATCTGAGCCTTCATGGAAGCCATGTCTTCATGTATGTCAGTCTGAAGCAGCAAAGACGAGACCGCTTGTCTGTGTATGTGACTCTGTAGAGTCCCATAACCAGAAGGCCTTAAGCTTCAATTTGTTTCTTTTGATTATTGGCAGATTGCTGTCTGTGCTGTCTCTCTGATGTGACTGTTTGAGCATATTAGCTATGACCTCCCTAATTATTCATGCTTCCAGTGTTACCCGTTCATAATGTATGACCATAAGGACAGTGGATTAGAAGCCTGAGAAATTTAGGCTTAAGTCTGCTGCCAGAGATTTATTGTCATTGTTTTAGTTGCAGTGTATTAACAGGCAGGCCAAGTCACTCCTGTTCCTGGCTTTTGGTACATTTAGTGTCGAATTATCTGAGAAAGAGTGCGTTTTCTCTGACACACCAGAAAATCAAACAAATAAGGAGTTGTTGAAAAATAGGATTTAAGTTTAAGTCTGTTATTCTGTATCTGATGGGCATCACCCCATATCTGTGAAAATCTGACGCTAGGGCTGTTCAGGCTTAGATGGATGCTTTCAAGGTGTGTCTCAAAGGCTGTCTTACTCCTTTTGTTCCCCATTTAATACTTTGCAAGTTTTCCTTAGTTGATTAAAAAGAAGATCATTGTCTAATCATATAGCATATATCGCTGCTATAAATACCTCACCTTCTGTGACACAATGTCTTTTTTACTTTATTATTGTGATCTGTTGGCTTTTGTGACCTAGTGCTTCAAATGCTTTTGCATTTGTAAAGTACTTAGTAATTAGATACTCTTCATCATACCTTTTGCCATCTTTGAATGGTCTTTTAAACCTTTTTTAAAAAGAATCCCTAAATGTATAGTCTAAGCAAATTAGGAAAAACTGCCTATAAAGTATACTGACAAGTTCCATTTTAAATTTTTAGTGAACTGATGCATTTAATCTTCCTTTCTCTCTGTCAGTCAACAAATATTTATTGAGCCCAACAATATACTGGAGGCATTGCTGGCTGCTGGGTCACGGGGCAAGAACACTGATGCATTTCATCTTACTTTGAGGCTGTCAGTCCCCAAATATTTATTGAGCCCTAACAATATGCCAGGGATTTTGTTAGCTGCTGGGGATTCAGAGCTGGAAAGACATAGTTCCCTTTTTTCACAGAATTTATAGAAGAGACACAAACAAGACAATGTAGACTTAAGGTACATACTCTGATGAAGGGCTAGGCCAAGTACAGTGAAGTCCTCACAGGGAAAGGTTTTATATCTGCCAGGGAGAGTAGGAAGACAGCCTTGGAGCTGAGTCTTGGTAGATGGAGAGGAGTTTGCCAGGTGCATAAGAGCATGGAGGGGCATTTAAGGCAGGGGAAACAACACGGTCAAAAGCACAAAAGCCTGCCAGAGCCCTCAGGATCTACCAGTGACTCTGCATTATTGGAGAATGAAGTGTAAGTCAAGGAGCAGCTGCAGCTGAGAGGCATGGGTGGGTGGAGGTCAGATCATAAACAGCTGTAAATGCTGTTCAAAGTGGTTCATATCTTACCTGCATCCTTCTAGGAGGCAACTGTTATGGTTAAGACAACAGGAAAGAGAATTTCCCATTAGCAGAAATTACATACTTGCAAGTGATACTCAAACCCAGATCTTCTTGCCCCCCAAACCTTTAGAGTTGGAATAGATTTTGTGATGATAAAGTTTGCGCTCATTTGTTTGTTGCAGTAGTGATGATTAGAATTGAGAATGGCCATAAATGAAGGATATTTATTGCTGTAGACTTAGGGATCTTGGTATGAGTGTTTTCTCATTGTTGGGTCAGCACTGACAACTGCCCTTTGCAAGTTCTTTGAAAAGGCAGGAGGCTCTGAAGGGCCTGGATGATGTTGCTTGAGAGCTCAATCAGAGATCGATATTCAAGATGAGAGAGGAAGGTAGTAAGAAATTATGGATGATGAGAGAGCAAGGGTAGAGTGGTACATCCACCATAGACTGGAAAGGAAAAAAAGAAACCTCAGGGGAACTTGAGGGCCTCCTGATACAGCTTCCCAAATAGGCATGGAGATGCTGTCCTTGGCCAAGCTTGACTCCAAAGGGTCACTGCTTGGAATCAGGCAGCTGCTGGTCCCACGTCCAATGGGAATATAGCTCTTCCAGTTTGTAATGAATGATACCCAGGGCTCTCAGATGGTGTGAAACTACCGGCTTCACTTGGAAAAACTGTCTAATTCAACACAGGTGTAAACGGTCACTAACAACAAGAAAACCTTACATGGTAACTCCTTTCTGTTATGCCTGCTGAGTGTTGCGATGGAGGGAAAAATAACGAGAAGAAGGTCCTATAAATCAGTAATGACTAATTCTGATCCAGTGATCTCATATAACATTAGAGTAAATGTGAGCTTCATTTTGAAGACATTTCAGTTTTATTAAATAGCTGTTTTCATGCATAAGCAATACAGCTGGACCACACTATTCCAAAGATTGCTTTTAATAATACCTCATTAGCACACCGAGGCAAATTGAATTCTCACTTGATGAACCCTCCCACCATCCCTCATTTACCTCTGCAGTACAGAGCACTGAGTGTAGAATTTCACTGGCCACTCAACTGAGCATTTGATGGAGAAGTGCATGTAGGGAACGACCTTTATCTACATCATGTCTTCCTCTCAAGGCTAAAATTAGTATCAATTCAACAGGCATGAGATAAAACAGTATCTATGGTAACATTATAGTTTTCGTTTGCCTTGCTTGTATTTAGGTGACCGCATGTTCAGGTTTATCTGGGACAGTCCCATTTGAGTGACTTTACATGTGTGGGTCTATTTTTGGACTCCCTTCTAATCCATTGATCTACCTTTATACTGAAACAAGATAGCTGTATTTATCCCCAGGTGACTATAATTTGCCATCAGAGTTGAGCATCACTGGTTAAGATAAATCATGATTCGTTGCCTAGGGCTAAATGCATTGCTGATCTAAATGAAATTGGGATTTTATTCACAAAGAAGTTATAAGTATTGAATTGACAGATAACAGTGACTGCTACATATGTACTTAAATCATATGTTGTGTTTAGCGATATTTTTTATGAATACTGCTTTTATCTTACTCATTTCACAGAACCTCTCCCACCCTCCAAATCTTCACATGACTTTTGGGCATATTGCCTTTTTATTTTTTACCACTGGAGCATCTTTTGGAGTCATCTAATAGAGTTTTCCAGGATAAATCTATCCACTTCCATTTATATTGTTTGAAATGCAGCAATTTTCGAAACCCTATATGATACAGCCACTGGAAATTTTAGCCCAAGCCATAAATATCATTTGCAAAAAGTATGATAGTTTTTTGACCATTAATCCTGCATATATTAGAGGAGATCTGTGAAACCACTTATTGTATTTATTTTTAAAGTGATCCTGAAAAGGCTCCTTTAAATTATCTACAACATTTGCAATTGTGAGGTCATGCCCACCTGGGAATAATCCTCTTACTTTCTGTTATGCTAGTTCTGTTTATGTAAACCTCTAAAAAGTATCTAAACTAGGATTAATAGAAGTAATTTCAGGCTAAGGTATCATCCCCAAATATTATCCTGTTGTTCAAAATAAAGTAATTAAGAAAACCTGGTAACATTAGTGACTTTATTAAAACCTGACTATATAAATCAGGCCCTTTGTTTCTGAGGGACACTTATCAAGAATAAAACGTCGCCACTTATACACAGGCAGGCTTATCTAATTGTTTTCTGAGTAGAGATCTTTTTAAAAAAAATTTATTGAAGTATAGTTGATTTACAATGTTGTGTTAATTTCTGCTGTACAGCGAAGTGATTCAGTTTTATGTATATATTATTTTTCCTATTCTTTTCCATTATGGTTTATCACAGGATACTGAATATAGTTCCCTGAGCTATACAGTAAGACCTTGTTGTTTATCCATCCTATATATACTAGTTTGCATCTGCTAATCCCATCCTCCCCAGTCCATCCCTTCCTACCCCCACTCCCCTTTGGCAACCACAAGCCTCTGACTACAGATCTTTGACTTTGTAACTTCTTTTGACCATGGTTCGAAGTGGTAAATTCTAAACAATTTGAAAACTGCAATTTAACATGGTTGCCTTATTTTATATGGCTATGAGAAGCTTTTTGGTTCAAATAATGTGTACCTTTTCCAGAAAATCCCTGCACATCACACATTCAAAACTAACTAATTTACCAGGACATGGGAAAATGATGTGAGGTGTCTTACTTGCTGAAGTTTCACTTTATCTTGAATAATGAAATTACAGATCTACCTAGAATTAAACTTAATTGCATAATATTGTGTTTCCTTTGCCAATTAACCCAATGGAGGTTTGAAGTAATATATATGAAAACTGCCTTGTAATCTCAAAATCACTAGGCAGTTGTTAATCGTTGTCATTACTATATTGGGAAAACTACCTGTGGCCACTCAGAGTGGAGAAAAAGTCTTAACTGTGAGCAAAGAACAGCTCAACCCTTAGACAAGTACTTTATCATGAAAACATTTTCCAATGATTGTGATTCATAGCAGATGGAAACTAACTCCTAAGCCAGTGTTTTCAAACTAGAGGTCTTGACCCATGAGTAGGTTGTGAAATCAGTTTATTGGTTAGAGACCAGCATTAAAAGAAAAAGAAAAGAAAAAGAACAGGAGAATAGAATATAACAGAACATAGAAGACAATAAATACTAGAGATTGTATGGACACATATATATTTTTTTTTTAATTTTAATTATTTATTTATTTATTTATTTTTGGCTGTGTTGAATCTTCGTTTCTGTGCAAGGGCTTTCTCTAGTTGCGGGGAGCGGGGGCCACTCTTCATCACGGTGCGCGGGCCTCTCACTGTCGCGGCCTCTCTTGTTGTGGAGCACAAGCTCCAGACGTGCAGGCTCAGTAGTTGTGGCTCACGGGCCTAGTTGCTCCACGGCATGTGGGATCTTCCCAGACTAGGGCTCGAACCCGTGTCCCCTGCATTGGCAGGCAGATTCTCAACCACTGCGCCACCAGGGAAGCCCCTGGACACATTGTTTTGATGTATATATTTACACAAACACTGGATGGAAATTAAAATGTTCTTACTGAGAATCACTGCTTGAAAACAAAGCAAAACAAATCCTATAACAATGAATACCATTGCCCTAATCTTGTTTCAGAATTTTAAGAACATTACAGTTGTCCTTAGACTTGACAATTATTTTATTAAATTTAAATTGTGACAAAAAATCTTAAGGGTTTTGTACATTATAAGATCATTATTTCTGAATCCAGAATAAAGGTTTTTTAATTAATATTTTTCTCATAAATCATTGAGTTATAAAGGACAACCAGATATCCAGTTCGATTCAACAAGTTTATTGAGAATTAGGCATATATAAAAGTTACATCAAGCAAGAGGAATTAAGATAATTATGTAATTATACTATATGTTAAATGACAATTTAGTTTCTTCTGTGAGATATAAATATTTCATAAATAGTCAATATTTAAAAGGCTGACACAAATTTTAAAATATTATTTGAATTATTTTTACAAATATTTTCCTGTATCAGTTAGCTATTGTTGTGTAACAAACCATTCTAAAACATAGCAACTTAAACAGCAGCCATTTATTTAGTGCCAATTCCATGGGTCAGTAATTTAAGCTGGGCTATCCTGGGTTGTTCTGGTCTTGGTTGGCTCCCTTATGTGCATGGTCAGCCCTGAGCCTGCTAAGCTGCTCTGGTTCTAAGAGCTGGTTGGCTGTTGGCTGGGGTGCTTCAGCTCACCCCTACCCCAATCATCTCTCATCCTCAAGAGGGCAGTCTCTTCAGAGGGCAGAGACAGGGCCCTGAGTGACAGAGAGAGAGAAAGTGAGAGACAGAGAGAGAGAGAGAGAGAGAGAGAGACAGAGAGAGAGAGAGAGAGAGAGAGACTGGGAATAGAAAGCATACTGAGGCTAAATTGGAACTGGAATGGTGTTACGTTGGCTGCATCCTGCTGGCTAAAGCAATCACAGGTCAGCCAGATTTAAGGGGAGGGCAGATAGTCTCTACCTCTTGATAAGAGAAATGGCAAAGTAGTCACAGGGCAAAGGATAGAGATACAAGAAAGTCATTAATTGGGACCATCAGTGCAGTCAACCTAACATTGTTTTTTCCTTGCCATCCTGTTCTTTGGTGCAATATAAAGGAATTCTTCAGACAAATGTCTATAAAGACCCTCTTTCCTGCTTCTGTCTGAGCTTCTAGTAAAAACAAGATAAATGTGGAAATTAATCTAATCCATGCATTAATAAGTAGACATTTACTTAAACTGGTCAATTTTTCTCTCAATTTGATTGTAATAAATATTATGCTTTAAAAAGTCTAATATTGCTAACAGAAGGATTGTGTTTGCTCTGAGAACATTATGAAGCACGCCTTACTTAATAAATGCTTTCCTAAAAGGGTGTGGGTAAATAAAATTGTAACTCAAACCAGATTTTGTATATTGAGACTAAAATTTAAAGAGATACTTTTACATGTATTCTCTTTCCATAGGTGTCTCTGAAAGTCCTAGTTTTTAGATGGCACATTCCCCAAAGTGACCTTCACCTGTAGAACATAATTGCTATATTTAGCCCAAAACTTGGGCCAGAAGGGCTAATGTGTCATTTAAAACTTGCAGATAAAATGAATATAATCTGCTGAGAATAGTTTCATCAACTAAGTCTAGAAATAACTAGGTACTCGAGTGATTTTTACATAATCATTTGTTTCATTTTGAACAAATTAGAAAGAAAATTAGAGGAATCTAGAAGGAAAATTAGAAAGGGTGGTGCTAAATACCTATCTATATGGTAATAATTTTACAGTATAAGGAAAACTTAAGCAAAATATGGCATTTGTATATACCTATCTTGCCTGTGAATACTGTAGTCTATTATAATTAGCAAGCTAATATTATGAAGTAGTTAGAAGATGACTGACTCCAAAGACAGACTGCTTGGATTTGAATCTGAACTTCATCATGTGTTACCTTTGCGTTCCACATTACTTTATCTTTTTACACCTCCCAGTAGAATGGGGATGATAATGGTACCTAATTCATAAGTTATTGTTAAGATTCAATAAGGCACAGGGCAATGACCATGCATGGTAAACAATAAATGTTAATTCTCACTATCAATACTTACAGTTCGTTTTTATTTCAAACTTCATGTATCTTCACGGATTCATTCCAGATTTGTTTGGACTCACATGTTCTGTCTTGTGCCAGGGGCCTGAGAGACAGAGATGAAAAACAAAGGCATTCCGCCAAGTAGCTGGAAGCATTAGATGAGTGCCCCCCCCGCCGATGTTTACATGATGATGCACCCATAAAGGGGATATCAAGCTTGAAGTTCATTGAGAATGTCCATGAGACTTGTTTCTTTTTTTAAAAAAAGATTTTACACATACAGTTCCCTGAACCAAGGTGCATACTTTCAGTTGTTAACTAAAGTGTATTGAATTAGCTGGATTTACTGAAGTTTACACTCAGCCTCTATATTTCTCAGAAATATACATAAAGTATATTATTAAATATTATATTATTAAATATCTTAAATTATTATACAGAAATGTCCCAATATTATGTAAGGCATGCTTTGTAGATAGAGTATATTAAGCCTTAGACAAGGGGCACAATTTTTCATTCTTGCAGTATTTAAGGATTTTAATCTTCATTTGGTGGTTCCTAATTGTCCCCTGAAAATGACCCCTCCGTGCCAACCTTAACATTGACTGAATTCTTCCAAAAAGGAAAGGAAGTGATTATAATTCTCTTTATAGATCCTGGGATCCTGTAAAAAGCATTGGTTGGTTGTGGAGCTTGCCTGGAGAACAGGCTATGTCAACACCATAAAATCTTTACTACCGACTTTGCTACTCTTGGTTCGGTTCCATCCCCTTCCCTGCAGTGGATTCACATTTGCTTTGAGCGTGGTGAGCTATGTGGTAGGAAAACTTATGGTGTATGAATTTCATTTGCTTTTTGAAGAAATGGGTCTTGAGTTCAACCTTTTCCTGCCAAGTCCCAGGCCCTGGGTCAGTCCCCAAAATGTAGAGTCGACAAAGACCTCCCATAACTGCAAGCCTGTAGAGAAATCAGAGATGGGTTCACTTTGGTTTTTATCTGCTCCTGGGTCATTAGAACAGGTCCAGCACACGCAGCGTCTGGGCGACTTCCTTGTCAAACAGATGTATTGAAACAGATATTTAGATGGGATTGACTTTTTGGAGGGCTACTTTGAATGTGTTTTACTCTAACAATCTGATCTGCAATGGATTTGACTATGAATGGATTTGACTAACTATGAAGGAGAATTCATTACAGATTAAAATTAATTTTTTGAGGACACAATATTTTGAAATTTCTCTTAGAATTCAAGATTCTGATGCTTGCAAATTAAAAATGGGCAGAAATTTTTAAGGCTATCAATAAATTTATGAATTATGTTTTTAATTTTATTGTTATTTTGGCTTATATAACAATAGGTTTATTGGTAAGCTGTGCTTTCTTTTTTTAAATTTAGGTATAATTTGTATAGAGTTAAATTTACCTCTGTTAAGTCTACAGTTCTGTAAGGTTTAACAAATGTTAAATGTTGAAGTCTTGTAACCATCACCACAATTAACATATTGAATACTTCTGTCACCCCCCCACCCCAAATTCCCACGGACCCTTTTGTAATCAGCCCTTTACCCCAGTCCCTGGCAAAAACTGATTTGTTTTCTTTCCCTATAATTTTGACTTTCCTAAAATGTAGTATAAGTGGAATCATACAGCATGCAGCCTTTTGAGTCTGGCTCCTTTCATGTAGCATAAGGAATTTGAGATTCATCCATGTTGTTGCTTTTGTCAGTAATTCATTCCTTTTATCACTGAGTAGTATTTCATTGTATGGATACAACGTGGTTCGTTTATCTATTCCCCATTTGAGAGACATTTGTTTCCAGGTTTTGTTAATAACAAGTATTATCACTTAATTATGTTTTTACTCATTTTGGAAAAGGTCAAATAAGATGGTGAAAGAAGTACTTTGTGTGTACAGGGGTGAGGGTAGGGGTGGGGAAGTCTTAGTCCATTTGCATTTTCCAAATCTTAAGTTTTTCTCTAATGAACTGTTTGAAATACCTTAGTAACTCACAGAGCAAAAAATGATACCTGGTTTGGCATAAAATCATTACATTGATTTTCCTGAAATTGAATCAAGTAATTTGGGGGTGTACCATATAATCATGTAACTGCCAGGTGCTCCATCCCTCAAAAAGAGTATGCCATATGGAAATGATTCTAAATTAATCTATCAGGGTGTTAAAATAGGACTCTTTTTGTGCCAGTTTTGGCCAAGGAGTAAAGACAATGGCCACCACACTGCTTCATGAAGATCACCAGGAACAGCAGAGAGGCTTGGAGAGGATGAGGAAGTGGGGACTAGAGCTTGGTGGAGGATTTGCGGGAGAGCTCTTAATATTCTCTGATTCCCATCATACACCTTTGGCGTCGTGAGACAGGGTTCAGTAGGACTATTTTCAGGATAGCCTGTAGCTAGCATGGGGTCTCCTTTTATCCTTTCCATGGGGCTTCCAGGAGGGGCAGCCAGAGCCTAGCAGAGAAAAGCTAGGATTATCTATGCTTAGTGCTGAGGAGGGAATGAAAAATGAGCTACAGGAAAATGCATCGTACCTATCAAAAGAGCTACAGACAGAAGGGCTCTAGTCGGGGGAGTGAGGTTAGCACGTGTTAGTGCTCTGTCCATATCTTTACCTGAGGCGGTGCATCCATTCTCAAGCGGCTGTGGGTACCAGCTGCTAACAACTCACAGCTGACCTTACGCTCTGGAGGACTGCCCTTGGCTGACAGGAGCCTCCTTGCCCAGAGATGCCTTGTGCTTTATACCTCCCATCAATCTGGAGGCTGCCCATGGCCACTGACTGAAAAATCCAAAAGTGTAAAAACTCAGCATCTTTGCCTCAAGGCATTAGAGCCATGCTCCAGAGCTCTCCATGGCTCAGGCTGATAATAAACTTCAGCTGAAATAAGCTCTTTGCCAAGCTCGTTCTCCTGTCCCATCTCAGTCCCTTAGAGGTTTCTTCTGAGAGCTCTCCCTCGAAAATTATTTGCACAAGAATCCCTGTCTCAGGCTCTATACCTAGGGCACCTAACTTAACATAGGGGTCTCTGAAGAATCCACAAAAGCATGAGAAATTGAGAATGAGAGAGACACACACACGGATAGGGATCATGCATTTTAAACATTTGCCGAGCTTACGGAGGTTAATTTCGGCTTGCTACTATAGCAGTCAGGTAAGAACTTTCCTGCCTCCCCCATCTCTTCAGTAAGTTTCTCGAAGTGTCAGAAACCATGATAGCAGGGCAAGAAGGAGATGCCTAACCAAGCTGTTTAGGGAAAGAGCATAAGTCAATCATGGACCTTTCCTTCCTCCAAGATTCCGGTTTTTTCACTGGCCTTGTGCCTTAGGAGGAGAAGCCTTAATGCGAAAGCAACATGACTTTTCCACGATCCAGGATACTGATTGGGGGACCTGGGAAAGTGTAACCAAAAATTTCATGGGGTCTGCCTAAGTTTTCATCTAGGAGCTAGAGAATAACCAACTCACCCAGTCCATTTAAGGAGAGAGGGGGGAAAAGTGCTTAATGATTGTATCTCATGAGTCTTGTCCATTTGGTTACTTGTTACCCTAGAATAATTGAAAGGGCAAAAATATAATAAATTGCTGGACCCTGAAAGATGAAGGCAGAGAACTTGCCTTCCTTCTTAAGCTGAGGGTATGAGCATTCTAATTAGTACTGAGATTAATTCTCAGTGAGATATATTCTATTAAACACACAAGTCTCTATGTCTTATTCATCCTGGCAGCCCCACAGATACCTCTGACAGGGAACTCTTTTTCTCCCAACTTTATTGAGGAATAAATGACAAATACAGTTATACATAACATGATAATTTGATTTACATATACACTGTGGGATGATTATCAAAATCAACATTATTAACACATCCATCACCTTCCATCATTAACTCTTTGTGGGTGTGGTGAGAATGCTTAAGATCTGCTCTTCAACTTTCAAGTATCTAATGCTGGATTATTAATGACAGGCACTGACAGGGCACTCTTAGTTGCTTTCTTCTTGATAGCAGGTGGATCTTTTTCCTTCCTTGCTTAGCACAAGAAATACCCAGATACCTGGAGGAAAGAAAGAGTGGGGAGTGCATAACCATGAAGTCCTTGTTTTATGAAAACCCCAGTGAAAGGAGAGAAACAGGAAGACACAGCTTAGAGCACAGGACTGAGCAGAAGAGAATCAAATTTAGAATTGCCTTCAGTCATTGGAAAACCTTCAGTGTGACTGATGCTTTTAGATGCCTAGAAGCCCAGTTTCATTTTTTGAATTTCTTATGTTCCTCTGTATTTCTGGTTCTAATACAGTATAGAGGTGATAGAGTCAGCATTGTAAACTGACTACCTGAGTGACCTTGAACAAGTTATTTAATCTCTTTAAGACTTAATTCCGTCATCTGTTAAATGGGGAAGAATTAGCTAATGTCTTACAGCACCTAAAATTGTGTCTGACACATACTAAATATTCAATATTGTTAAATGTTAGCTTAGACTAAACTCTGGAGTAGTTAATTGAGAAATAACAATTATTTCGTTAATAAGGAGATGCTGAGCATCATACTGTCAACAAAATGTTCTGTTGATCTGATATTTCAAATAGTGACATTAAATGCCCTGAGGTTGTTTCCTTAAACATGACAGCATCAGTTGACTCAATTCCGAAGAAAGGTGAGTGCCTACATAATGTAACACAAAAGTTGAGAATTCAGTTCTAGTTTTATATATATATATAAATATATAATATGTGTATATATATATTTCTCACTCTCTCATGCATGATTAGGTTTCTTCATTAATGTGATATAGAAGGTCAATATTTATTGGCATCGAAGCATGTTTTCACTTTAGCAAGAGCCAGATATGAAGTCTCATGCTAAAAATTTTTTGTACTTTCTTCCTGTTTCCCAAGAAAAATTTAGCAATTCTGCATGACTCACCAACATGTATAGTTGGGGATGCATTATGAGAAATGATTAACAAGGAAGTCTTAAAAGCTGGACTCAAATTCTCCAGCTCTTAGAGAGGAAATTCCTCATAAGTCCAGGACCTGGCCATGTCAAGAATAACTTATTTGTCTAACATTATACATAATTCTGAATGTTTAAGAGCATAGGCTTTGGTGACAGGCATATTTGAGTTCAATCCTACCAGTCATTAGCTGTGTGATTTTGGGCAGTGTCAGTTTTCTCATCCATAAAATGGGAATAGCACTGTCTATCCTGTAGGACAGTTGTGAGAATTAAATGAGCAGTGCATATAGAACACTTGGTCCTGTATCTGGTGTATGGTAGCACTAAGGTAGTTATTATTGTTGGAATTGTCTGATTCGAAACATTTTCATTTTACAAGGGAATGACGAAGTATCATTTAAGACTTGCCAAAGGGTGGGAGAGCTCTTTAATATCCAAGTAATGATATCACTGATAATTTCTAATTAACCTGAGGTCATTCCATATTTTTAGTGCAAGGGAACTTTTAGTAGAAGCCAGCTCTTTCATAAGTATTTTCATCCTTTCATTTATGCTTTAAAAAATGTTTTTGGAGCACATACTATTGTGGGTATATCCCAAGTTTACATCTTAATGTTGTCTTGTACTTAAACTTCTTTGATTCTGCACTGCCTGCACTTCAGTAATTTCTAAAATAGAGAATTGTGGAGCATAAATACATGTATCCATTTTCAATCATGTTTGCTATATCAACACAATATTATTAACGAAATCATAATCTTTTCACTGCAACAGTGACTTAACAGAAAGAGCATGTGCCAAGACAGAAATAACAGTTTTTAGTGATTTTTGAACCACTGTTTTATTATTTTTATTTTTTCTACAATCACCATTAGGAAATCATATGAGTGTCTTGGTAGAAATTAAGTCATCAGATTAGGGTGGAGAATTCATTTTTTATTGTAAGAATAGCCATATTGACCTGGATGTTTATGTAGAGTATAAGTAAGATTGGCTAACTTTTAAAGCTCCTTACTTTAATGCTGGGTTACATGCTGCTGAACCTCCAGATTCCCCTTGGACAGCCAAAGACAATGCTGAGGCTTTGTGTGTTGGCAATTTTGAATTGTGTATCAGTTGACTATTGCCACAGTAATGCTGTGTAACAAGCAACCCCAAAACTCAGGGCTTAAAACAACAACCACTTATTGCTTCTTGCAGTCCAGTTGTGGTGGTCCTGCTGATTTGAGCATGTCTCAGCAGGATGCACTCAAGCGTCTGCAGTCGGCTGTGGGTTAGCTAGGTGGTGTCATTGTTCTTGGCTAGGTGCTCACATGGCTTGGCCTCATCAGAGAGGATTAGGCTCGGCTCCACGTGGCAACTCATCCTCCAGCAGGCTAGCTCTGCCGTTTTCTCAGGCTAGCCCAGTTATATTTTCATGGCAACCACAAAGCAGCAAAAGAGAGAGTAGGAGTACTCAGACTTTGCATTGACACCTGAGAACATAGGTAGATCATTCAACTTGAGTCTCAATATCTTCATATGAAAAATAGGAATAATATTCCTATTGTGAGAGATTATGTTGAGAATTGTTAAATGTGATAATGCACATCAAAGGACTTTGTTAAGGGGCAACAGAGATGTTACTTTTACTTGTATTGTACCAATAAAATAGAGTAATGGAGTAATAAAGAAAACTGGTTTTATGCTTACTATTTTTTTTCAAAAATGGATTTTGTTGCTTACTGTTTGTTTTTTTTTTAAATGATTTTGTTGCTTACTGTTTCTATCATTTAGTAGAAATTGAAACATAAGTTTTATATCTCTATCCAGGGGATATGAAGACAGATTTTTGGCTTTAATCACATCAGTTTAGTAAGGTAAAGGAATGTTCACTTCATTTTAACTTCCTCTTCTAAATGTTACTTCAAGCCTATGGCAAAATAAACTTTCAAAATTAGTAAGCTTTGAGGAATAAATGATGATTTACATATATCCCCATATATTCTCCCTCTGTGTCTCCCTCCAACCCTCCCTAACCCACCCTTCTAGGTGGTCACAAAGCACTAAGCTGATCTCCCTGTGCTATGCAGCTGCTTCCCACTAGCTATCTGTTTTACATTTGGTAGTGTGTATGTATCCATGCCACTCTCTCACTTCGTCCCAGCTTACCCTTCTGCCTCCCCGTGTCCTCAAGTCCATTCTCTATGTCTGCATCTTTATTCCTGTCCTGCCCCTAGGTTCTTCAGAAACTTTTTTTTTTTTTTTTTTAGATTCCATATATATGTGTTAGCATATGGTATTTGTTTTTCTCTTTCTTACTTACTTCATTCTGTATGACAGACTCTAGGTCTATCCACCTCACTACAAATAACTCAATTTCGTTTCTTTTTATGGCTGATTAATATTCCATTGTATATATGTGCCACATCTTCTTTACCCATTCATCTGTCGATGGACACTTAGTTTGCTTCCATGTCCTGGCTATTGTAAATAGAGCTGCAATGAACATTGTGGTACATGACTGTTTTCAAATTATGGTTTTCTCAGGGTATATGCCCAGTAGTGGGATTGCTGGGTCATATGGTAGTTCTATTTTTAGTTTTTTTAAGGAAACTCCATACCATTCTCCATAGTGGCTGTATAAATTTAAATTTCCACCACAAGTGCAAGAGGGTTCCCTTTTCTCCACACCTTCTCCAGCATTTATTGTTTGTAGATTTTTTGATGATGGCCATTCTGACTGGTGCGAGGTGATACCTCATTGTAGTCTTGATCTGCATTTCTCTAATGATTAGTGATGTTGAACATCCTTTCATGTGTTTGTTGGCAATCTGTATATCTTCTTTGGAGAAATATCTATTTAGATCTTCTGCCCATTTTTGGATTGGGTTGTTTGTTTTTCTGATATCGAGCTACATGAGCTGCTTGTAAATTTTGGAGATTATTCCTTTGTCAGTTGCTTCATTTGCAAATATTTTTCCCCATTCTGAGGGTTGTCTTTTTGTCTTGTTTATGGTTTCCTTTGCTGTGCAAAAACTTTTTAGCTTCATTAGGTCCCACTTGTTTATTTTTGTTTTTATTTCCATTTCTCTAGGAGTTGTGTCAAAAAGGATCTTGCTGTGATTTATGTCATAGAGTGTTCAGCATATGTTTTC
Organism: Eschrichtius robustus; assembly: GCF_028021215.1. Taxonomy (NCBI): domain Eukaryota; kingdom Metazoa; phylum Chordata; class Mammalia; order Artiodactyla; family Eschrichtiidae; genus Eschrichtius; species Eschrichtius robustus. Next base: position 37,267,055 of record NC_090839.1, read on the forward strand.
CTCTAAGAGTTTTATACTGTCTGGCCTTACATTTAGGTCTTTAATCCATTTTGAGTTTATTTTTGTGTATGGTGTTAGGGAGTGTTCTAATTTCATTCTTTTACATGTAGCTGTCCTGTTTTCGCAGCACCACTTATTGAAGAGGCTGTCTTTTCTCCATTGTATATTCTTGCCTCCTTTATCAAAAATAAGGTGACCATACGTGCATGGGCTTACCTCTGAGCTTTCTATCCTGTTCCATTGATCTATATTTCTGTTTTTGTGTCAGTACCATACTGTCTTGATTACTGTAGCTTTGTAGTATAGTCCGGGTCCAGCAGCCTTATTCCTGCAGCTCCGTTTTTCTTTCTCAAGATTGCTTTGGCTATTCGGGGTCTTTTGTGTTTCCATATAAATTGTGAAATTTTTTGTTCTAGTTCTGTGAAAAATGCCATTGGTCGTTTAATAGGGATTGCATTGAATCTGTAGATTGCTTTGGGTAGTAGAGTCATTTTCACAATGTTGATTCTTCCAATCCAAGAACATGGTATATCTCTTCATCTGTTTGTTTGTATCTTTAATTCCTTCCATCAGTGTCTTATAGTTTTCTGCATACAGGTCTTTTGTCTCCTTAGGTAGGTTTATTCCTAGGTATTTTATTCTTTTTGTTGCAATGGTAAATGGGAGTGTTTCCTTAATTTCTCTTTCAGATTGTTCACTGTTAGTTTATAGGAATTCAAGAGACTTCTGTGCATTAATTTTGTATCCTGCTAATTTACCAAATTCATTGATTATCTCTCATAGTTTTCTGGTAGCATCTTTAGGATTCTCTATGTATAGTATCATGTCATCTGCAAACAGTGACAGCTTTACTTCTTCTTTTCTGTTTTAGATTCCTTTTATTTCTTTTTCTTCTCTGATTGCTTTGGCTAAAACTTCCAAATCTATGTTGAATAATAGTGGTGAGAGTGGACGACCTAGTCTTGTTCCTGATCTTAGTGGAAATGGTTTCAGTTTGTCACCATTGAGAACAATGTTGGCTGTGGGTTTGTCATATATGGCCTTTATTATGTTGAGGTAAGTTCCCTCTATGCCTACTTTTTGGAGAGTTTCTATCATACATGGATGTTGAATTTTGTCAAAAGCTTTTTCTGCATCTCTTGAGATTATCATATGTTTTTTATTCTTAATTTGTTAATATGGTTTCTCACATTGACTGATTAGTGTATATTGAAGAATCCTTGCATTCCTGTGGTAAACCCCACTTGATCATGGTGTATGATCCTTTTAATGTGTGGTTGGATTCTGTTTGCTAGTATTTTGTTGAGGATTTTTGCATCTATGTTCATCAGTGATATTGGCCTGTAGTTTTCTTTCTTTGTAACATCTTTGTCTGGTTTTGGTATCAGGGTGATGGTGATCTCGTAGAATGACTTTAGGAGTGTTCCTCCCTCTGATGTATTTTGGAAGAGTTTGAGAAGGATAGGTGTTAGCTCTGCTCTAAATGTTTTATAGAATTCGCCTGTGAATCCATCTGTTCCTGGGCTTTATTTTGTTGGAAGATTTTTAATCACAGTCTCAATTTCAGTGCTTGTGATTGGTCTGTCTGTATTTTCTATTTCTTCCTGGTTCAGTATCGGAATGTTGTGCTTTTCTAAGAATTTGTCCATTTCTTCCAGGTTGTCCATTTATTGGCATATAGTTGCTTGTTGTAACGTCTCATGATCCTTTGTATTTCTTTAGTGTCAGTCGTTACTTCTCCTTTTTCATTTCTAATTGTATTGATTTGAGTCTTCTCCCTTTTTTTCTTTTTGAGTCTGGCTAATGGTTTATCAATTTTGTTTATCTTCTCAAAGAACCAGCTTTTAGTTTTATTGATCTTTGCTATTGTTTCCTTCATTTCTTTTTCATTTATTTCTGATCTGATCTTGATGATTTTTTTCCTTCAGCTAACTTTGGGGTTTTTTTGTTCTTCTTTCTCTAATTGCTTTAGGTGTAAGGTTTGGTTGTTTTTTTGAGATGTTTCTTATTTCTTGGGGTAGGATTGTATTGCTATAAACTTCCCTCTTAGAATTGCTTTTGCTGCATCCCACAGGTTTTGGGTCATCGTGTGTTCATTGTCATTTGTTTCTAGGTATTTTTTGATTTCCTCTTTGATTTTTCAGTGATATCTTGGTAATTTAGTCTACTTTATCTGATATGAGTATTGCTACTCCAGCTTTCTTTTGATTTCCATTTGCATGTAATATCTTTTTCCATCCCCTCACTTTCAGTCTGTATGTTTCCCTAGGTCTGAAGTGGGTCTCTTGTAGACAGCATATTTATGGGTCTTTATTTTGTGTCCATTCAGCCAGTCTATGTGTTTTGGTTGGAGCATTTAATCCATTTACATTTAAGGTAGTTATCGATATGTATGTTCCAATTACCATTTTCTTAATTGTTTTGTGTTTGTTATTGTAGGTCTTTTCTTTCTCTTGTGTTTCCTACCTAGAGCCGTTTATTTAGCATTTGTTTTAAGGTGGTTTGGTGGTACTGAATTCTCTTAGCTTTTGCTTGTCTGTAAAGGTTTTAATTTCTCTGTCAAATCGGAATGAGATCCTTGCTGGGTAGAGTCATCTTGGTTGTCGGTTTTTCCCGTTCATCACTTTAAATATGTCCTGCCACTCCCTTCTGGCTTGCAGAGTTTCTGCTGAACTATCAACTGTTAAGCTTATGGGGATTCCCTTGTATATTATTTGTTGTTTTTCCCTTGCTGCTTTTAATATTTTTTCCGTGTATTTAATTTTTGATAGTTTGATTAATATGTGTCTTGGCATATTTCTCCTTGGATTACTCCTGTGTGGGACTCTCTGCACTTCCTGGAGTTGATCGACTATTTCCTTTCCCATATTAGGGAAGTTTTCAACTATAATCTCTTCAAATATTTTCTCAGTCCCTTTCTTTTTCTCTTCTTCTTCTGGGACCCCTATAATTCAAATGTTGGTGAGTTTAATGTTGTTCCAGAGGTCTTTGAGACTGTTCTCAATTGTTTTCATTCTTTTTTCTTTATTCTGCTTTGCAGTAGTTATTTCCACTATTTTATCTTCTAGGTCACTTATCCATTCTTCTGCCTCAGTTATTCTGCTATTGATTCCTTCTAGAGAAATTTAATTTTCATTTATTGTGTTCATCATTGTTTGTTTGCTCTTTAGTTCTTCTAGGTCCTTGTTAAACGTTTCTTGTATTTTCTCCATTCTATTTCCAAGATTTTGGATCATCTTTACTGTCATTACTCCAAATTCTTTTTCAGGTAGACTGCCTACTTCCTCTTCATATGTTTGGTCTGGTGGGTTTCTACTTTGCTCCTTCATCTGCTGTGTATTTCTCTGTCTTCTCATTTTGCTTAACTTACTGCATTTGGGGTCTCCTTTTCTCAGGCTGCAGGTTCTTTGTTCCCACTGTGTTTGGTGTCTGCCCTCAGTGGCTAAGGTTGGTTCAGTGTGTTGCGTAGGCTTCCTGGTGAAGAGGACTGGAGCCTGTGTTCTGGTGGATGAGGCTGGATCTTGCCTTTCTCGTGGGCAGGACCATGTCCTGTGGTGTGTTTTGGGGTGTCTGTGACCTTATTATGATTTTAGGCAGCCTCTCTGCTAATGGGTGGGCTGTGTTCCTGTCTTGCTAGTTGTTTGGCATAGGGTGTCCAGCACTGTATCTTGCTGGCTGTTGAGTGTAGCTGGGTCTTAGTGTTGAAATGGCAATCTCTGGGAGAGTTTTCGTCCTTTGATATTATCTGGAGCTGGGAGGTCTGTGTTTGACCAATGTCGTGATCTCGGCTCTCCCACCTCAGAGGCACAGGCCTGACATCCAGCCAGAGCACCAAGACCCTGTCAGCTACACAGCTCAGAAGAAAAGGGAGAAATAAAAGAAAGAAAGAAAGAGAAAAATAAAATAAAATAAAGAGTAAAAAAATTATTAAAAAGAAAAAAAAAAGGCAAGAAAGAAAAAAGAGAGCAACAGAACCAAAAAACAAATCCACCAACGATATCAAGTGCTAAAAACTATACAAAAAAAGAAAGAAAAAACGGACAGACTGAACCTTAGGACGAATGGTAAAAGCAAACCTATACAGACAAAATCACACAAAGAGTCCTACACATACACACTCACAAAAAGAGAAGAAGGAAAAAGATATATATATCTATATATATGAAAAAAAGGAATCAATAAACAAATCTACCAATGATAATAAACTCTCAATACTAAATTAAGATAAACATAAAACCAGAATCAAATTATATGCAGAAAGCATACCCCAAGTCTACAGTTGCTCCCAAAGTCGGCCACCTCAATTTTGGGATGATTCATTGTCTATTCAGGTATTCCACAGATGCAGGGTACATCAAGTTGATTGTGGAGACTTAATCCACTGCTCCTGAGGCTGCTGGGAGAGATTTCCCTTTCTCTTCTTTGTTCTCACAGCTCCCGGGGTTCAGCTTTGGATTTGGCCCCACCTCTGTGTGTAGGTCGCCTGAGGGCGTCTGGTCTTCACTCAGAGAGGACAGGGTTAAAGTAGCAGCTGATTAAGGGCTCTGGCTCACTCAGGCCAGGGGTAGGGAGGGGTACAGAATGTGGGGCGAGCCTGCAGCGGCAGAGACCAGCGTGAGGTTGCAATAGCCTGAGGCGTGTCGTGTGTTCTTCCGAGGAAGTTGTCCCTGGATCACAGGACCCTGGCAGTGGCGGGCTGCACAGGCTCCTGATAAGAGAGGTGTGGATAGTGACCTGTGCTTGCACACAGGCTTCTTGGTGGCTGTAGCAGCAGCCTTAGCATTTCATGCCCGTCTCTGGGGTCCGCACTGATAGCCACAGCTTGCACCTGTCTCTGGAGCTCCTTTAGGTGGTGCACTGAATCCCCTCTCCTCGCGCACCCTGAAACAATGGTCTCTTGCCTCTTAGGCAGGTCCAGACTTTTCCCCGGACTCCCTCCCGGCAAGCTGTGGCACACTAGCCCCCTTCAGGCTCTGTTCACACAGCCAACCCCAGTCCTCTCCCTGGTATCCGACCTCTGAAGCCCAAGCCTCAGCTCCCAGCCCCCACCCGCGCCGGCAGGTGATCAGACAAGCCTCTCGGGCTGGTGAGTGCTGGTAGGCTCTGATCCTCTCTGCGGGAATCTCTCTGCTTTACCCTCTGCACCCCTGTTGTTGTGCTCTACTCCATGGCTCCAAAGCTTCCCTCCCACCCAACCCCCATCTCCACCAGTGTGTGGAAACTTTTCCTCCTTAGGTGCAGGTCCTGTCCCTATTCTTCTGTCTCTGTTTTTTCCTTTTTCTTTTGCCCTACCCAGGTACGTGGAGAGTTTCTTGCCTTTTGTGAAGTCTGAGGTCTTCTGCCAGTGTTCGGTAGGTGTTCTGTAGGAGTTGTTCCACATGTAGATGTATTTCTGATGTATTTGTGGGGAGGAAGGTGATCTCCACGTCTTACTCCTCCACCATCTTGAAGGTCTCCTATTTTTGTAAAAACAAAATTCAGTGAATTTTATTTAATTCTACTGAGCTGTAATAATTCTTGTATATTAAGATGGGCAGATTGTAGGTTCAAGTTGAAAATGACACTTTTCTTGGTACCACATTAGTGGTAAAATTTACGTGTACTTTGAGTTAATGTAGGGTTAAATTGAAAATAATCTTTTTTAGGGTTGTGGCCAGAATGATTAGTAAACAATCTACCAAAACAACCATTTTTTCTTAATGAAAATAAAATGCTGATGGGGATTTTGCAAAACACTGTGAATCACATTCACACACTCAGAATGCTAGTGTCTGCAGACAAATCCCCTCTTACAATCACTTTTCTAATCACACTGCATTTTTATTCACGTCTTTCTTTTTCCTCCCTTTTACTTGGTGAAATACACACTGTATTTCCTTTCTTAAATACTTTTTCTGTTCAAAAATTTGTTTTAGGAATTTGAAAAATTCAAGGGAAGGCAAAAATGATAGTAGACTTAAATTCCAATAAAGGTTGATGCTGATTATGATGTAATGGTGGGTGTATAATAAATGGGCTTGAAAATCTCCAAGACTGTTGATACTGGCTAGTGTTTGGGGGAACTTTGGACACAGATGTTCACATGTATTACTGCACTTTCATTTAATGAGGGAAAAAATATGTGTTTAGATTGATAGATTGATTGATCAAGTAAGAGATTGCTTAATCTGGGGAAAAATAAGAGGATGGAATTTGGCAAAGAAAACGTAGTGATGAGAATTATTAAGATTAAGATTTTTAAAATTCTTTTTCTTTGAATTTGCCCTCTGGTGTGTGCTAATCTTGATGTCTGTGATTAAAATCCAACTCTTGCTCTTCTACTTTTTGAAAGTGAAAACTGGTGGAAGATTCTTGTTTCTTTCTGTCAGTAATGTTTGGAATAAGTCATCTGTCTTTGGATGAAATGCCTCAGTCATATAACAGCATTTAAAAATTATAGATCTGCTGTTATATAATTGGCCTCAATCACACCTTGTACCCCTTCTGCTGATATAGCAAAACATACCTATGCAAATATGGAAGAAATTATCCACAGCAGACACCAACCCCCGTGCCACACAGTAGAATGCATTGTTTTACCTAAACTCAAGATGAAAATACTGAACATTCTTCAACCATGGCCGTGTGTTACTTGTCATACCATTGTGTTTTGTTTGCTATTTAAAAATTTTTCTTTACAGTAAGTTTCACTGAAAGTGGTAGGAATCATTCCCCTTGAAGCTTTGGTTTGCTTAGAAGAAATGTCAGAAAAAAAAAAAAAAAGAGAGAAAGAGAGAGATGGGGATGATTCTGGCTTCCTCCCCTTTTTCCCCCTGGGGTTTGGTCTAATCTCCTCATCATTTTTTGTTGATTGTATAATATTAACCTTTAAGGCATTCAATAGCAGGTTATATGATTGAAATTTCTGGCCATCTGACTCATATACCTTGAGCTTTCATGAAGTTTTTGCTACGTCCCTCCCCAGTATAATCACAAAATCCCGCTGTTTCATTGTCACCCTTGAGAGAATTAACCATATTCTAAAATTAATTAAAACCTGAAAATCAGATTAAATTTATTTTAAGGAAAACAATATATATTGCTTTAAACCTGTGGTTATTCTTTGTTCCCTACACTGTTATTACTTTCTGACTCTCTTTTGATCTAAGGCAGAGAAATTTCTGCATAAGATTATCTAAGAAGTATAACATATAAAATAGCTGGGGCATACGAGAGTTTGACTTATAAATTGTCTGATTAATAGAGAAAAGAGGCAAGGCACAGTGTCTTGCATTCAAAGATAAAGTTGTCCTTAAAAGTGTAAAATTAGAGCTTGAGTGTCTTGGAATCAAAGGACAGAAATAAAATTAATATTAATGTAGGTGTATGGGCTTAAGCATCCTACAACCCAATTACATAACAGGGACAAAATGAGGTAACCATGGTATAACATTTTGTAAAAGAAGAAGTGAAGTTATATAATTAGTCTGCATTTATCAAGCAGCCCATTCCTCCTACATAGGCTCTGAAGAAATAGGGAGGAGGTGGATAGGAAAGGATTTCTAAGGAATAATGACTAAGAACAGTTTGATATGTGCATTGGTTTCATCCTTTCAAACTTTTTTTTTGGTATCACGCAGAATATCACACAGGTGCCTGATGACCTACAGTTTCATTTTTTAAAGTTCTTGATCAAGATGGTCTTTGGAGCAAAAAAAAAAATGAGCTCAGTGATTTGAGAAACAACCAATGCTTGCCCTATAAGAACTGAGTCTAAGGAAAGAAGGCAAGAACCTCTAACTAAGAACATATTTATTTGGATAGATTGTCTTTAGTATTGAGAAGGAGAGTTATTAGGTGTGTAGAGAGCACATCTTTTGTGCCACGGGATGTGTGAGCTAGAAAATTGGACTAATATATTATTAGCACAGTTAAAGATAATGCAGGTAATATGGTATGTTTTGTTAGTTCAACAGTATCATGGTAAGGTACAAAAGAGAGAAGGAAAAGGAAGATGCTAATAAGAGGTTTTATTATAGTAATCAATGATTCTGGTTCTAAGGGGCAATCAGTACAGCAGAATCATTCCAACCACCATGCTTACAGTTGTTTCCAGTTCTCTTATTCAATAGCAGTCTTAATAAGACTTTTCTCTCTCCTGTGCTATTAAATCTGAAACAACAGTAATTCCTGATGAAGAAGTGTACTAACTGTCCTTGAGTGCACCCAAATTGGAAAAATCTGAACTGATTTCCATATTGTTTCTACTATTTTCTCCAATGTTGGAGCTTGTCAACAGTGATAAACCAGCTAGAAATATGTCCTGATACCATCTCTGTCAGACACTAGGAGTTTAATGACTTTTGCTTGTCTCAAATTTGGGGTGGCAACTTAAAGTCCCTGATGAATTAAATGTAATTGCTGAAATTGACAACATTGTAATTAATACATAGCTATTTTGCTACCTACATTTATGCTTCCTCTGAATGCCAAACATCTGGTGATGAAGATGCAATGCATGTGTGACTTCCCTGTTTTCAAGGGAACTATTCACTCAGCAATAGAATTTTGAAACTCGAAGAACAAATAGGAGTTAACCAGTGACAATAAACATGTAACAGTTCCTGAAACCAGCTAAAGAGGTAGCAGTAAATGGAAAATAAATGTTATCAAACAGGTGAGAAAAATTGTCTCAAATTCTACCCTTTAGAAATTACCATCATTAATGTTGGATGAACTAAATTTTAACAAGGGAGGCTGGCCAGTAACCAAGTTTATATTTAAAGACATTTGGTGGGTAATGTAATCATTTCATAGTATTTATCTCTCATTTTATGACTTGGCTTTTTATTTCATTAATATTAACCAAAAACTACTTACTTTTGGCTCTGATCGACTTAAATCTGAATGTCTCAAAAATTGAATTTGGCAAGAGTGAATTGAATTGCTTTTTAAACTCATTTCTGATGGTTAATTTGACTTGTTTTAAGATGGGATTATATTTTACGTATATGTCATTTGGCAACAGTTATTTGCTTCTAAACTTTTACAGTGGAAAATAAATCACCAACTTGGTGGCCCTAAATCAGTGAAATTACCTCTTTGTTGCTTCAGAGCATCCAGCCTGAGAATGTTTATAAGCAGGCAAACTGCCCACTGGCTGAACCGAGGTAAAGAACTGCCTCCCATGCGTTCCCTTATATATGAATTTTTCAAGCCTCCTTCAAAATATTGGATTTTAGGAGTGGTAACACTTTCCATTTATTTCATGAAGTTGATTTCCAGTAGACTTCAAAGGTATTACTTTTCTACATAGATTCATTTTTAAAAATAGAGTAAGAAAATAAATTGTTCCTAAAATGTTATGGTGTAAATACTGCGGGCACTGGCTTGAGACGGATCTGGGTACTGATGTCACCTCTTTTGTGTAAGGTGTACTTGGGAAAGCTGTTTCCTGGTCTGTAACATTCAGATACCAATAGTTCGAAAGGTAGCAACATAGAAGATGTAAAGATGTCTCCATATATAAACACTGTTGAAAGTGTTAGAAAGGGAAGTACAGGAGGAAAATCATATATTAATAGATGCTATGAGTGCGGACAGGAGAAACTGATTGGGACTTTCAATACAAAAACTTATTTTAAATGATAAATAACCAGTGTTAGCAACTTTCCATATTTACTTTCAGTCTTTTTTTTTTAAAAGTGGCATTGTTTTTGTAATACACACACACATATATTCACGTATGTGTATATGTGTATGTGTATTTCAGATAATGAAAATCGGACAAAAGTCAAGTTAAAAAAAAATCACCTGAAATCCTAATACCCAGAAATAACCATCATTAACATTGGGTTAATGTCATTCCAAATATATTTCTAAGCATATATGCAGATAAAAATATAGATAAAAGGATTAAAAATAGTTTTATAAAAATAGGATCATTCCAAAGGTACTATTGTAACATGAAGCCTTAAAATTTCGATCTTGTACTGAATGCCTCTCTATGAAGCATGAAAACATTCACCCCTAGTGTGTCTCACCCTTTCCACCTGGCCCCATGCCTCCATATTTGTTACTTGTGTTATGTTTCCATTGTTACATTAAAACATTCACACAGGGAACTCTGCTCAATGTTATGTGGCAGCCTGGATGGGAGGGGAGTTTGGGGGAGAATGGATACATGTATATGTATGGCTGAGTCCCTTTGCTGTGCACCTGAAACTATCACAACATTGTTAATCAGCTATGCTCCAATGTAAAGTAAAAAGTTAAAAAAAACAAACAAAAAAATTCACATTGTCCTAGAACCATAATTTCCATGTTTGATTAGTATTAAGAGCATATTTCAATGAAATCAGTGTTCTCCATCCATCATTCACCATGGCTTTGCATTTCTAAACAGTTTATCGTCTCTCTAAATTGGCTCTGTTTCATGGTCAAAGTCTATGTAAAGATAAATTTCAGAAGGGCTCATAAGTGCCTGTATATCATGAGGTCTTCCATGTTTGCCAATGTCACTCTTTTACGTTAAACATGAATAATACTAAACCTCAATGCGATATTCTTGGGTCACATTTGTAGCCATTGTTGCATGGTCTTCTAGCACTAGATGTTGCCGCACAAAAGTCTAAGGAGAACCTGAACTTTCCCTGCAAAGAGTTATTTGTTTTTTATGCCCAGATGCTTTAAACATTCTTTTCTTTATTTTCCTCTAGACTGGGATATTTTGCATAGTTGCTCTGCTTTTTTTCTTCATCTTGTTTGAATGGCCCTTTTCAAACATTCTGGTTTTTTTTTTCCTAATAAAGTATTGCTGACTTCTTGACTGTCTCCCTTTATCTGAGACCAGAGTGCTTTCCCTTCACAGGCTATGGTTTGAGAGCTGAGAGTTTTTAGTTCTTTCTGTTTCTCTTCAGAAAGAAGGCTGGAGGGAGTACTGATGGCCATATACATTCTTTCTTAGAATACTAGGGTCTGTTTTCCCTTCTGACATTTTGGTAAATGTCCTGTATCAGGGAGGAGGGGTATCTCCCTTTCCTATAGGGAGACATCCTCAGTCTTGAGGTAACTTTCTCAATTCATTATGAAGCACTGGTTGGATTCCTCCCTTATTTCAGAGAGAAGCATTCTCTCCCGCATTCCTCACTCAGAGGCATGCCCGTATTTCTCAGACAAGGGAAACTGTAAGGAAACCTATTCAACTTATTTTTTTCTCAATTTGTGGTTATGGACGCGAATTCTTAGTAAGTTTGGACTCAACCATTGGCTTGGGGGAGGGATCAGTGTTTGAAGTCAGACAGTGAGTCACAACAACTCTCTGCCCCAGAAGTTTCTCTTATTTTCTTAGCTGCCAGAGCTACTGCACTGGGTCAAGCTTCATTTCTTGTTTGTTTGTTTTGGTTGTATTTTGTGTTTAACTGTTTTTGCTCTTTTTAAAAATGTATTCTGCAAGGCAGCTTTCATCCTTCATCTTAACCTGAAAATCAGTACAGGATTTTGACCTAAGCCCAGAAAGCTTCTCCTCTGGTCTTTGAAGGTGGTGTGTTGTCCCTGTGGGGAAACTCTCTGGAGGAGTAGAGCCTCCTGTGTGAGCTAAGCTTCTGAGAAGGATATTTAACCAATAGGCTCTTTTATTTTTTTACTCTTAGCTCTCGCCAGTGTCAAGGGTCCTGTATTTTTCCCAGTTTTGTTGTTGTTGTTACCGCTTAGAAGCTGAATAAGAAAGAAGACTCACACCTCCCTGACTTCCCTGTGGTTGGGAAATTCTTATATTTCCTCTTGATTTATTCTTCTTTGCTCTGAGATTTACAACCCTAAAGGGAAATGGGGAGCAATCAGATAAGACACACTATCAAGATTGTTTAAAACTCCAGCATCTTTAATGATTTGAAAGCAAAAGTTTAAAAAAGAAGTAGCTAAAATAAAGTAAGCCTAAAATTGAAAGGCCTTTTCCTTTCCAAAATGTGTTTCTGCAGGAATTCTCTCAGATTTGAAAGGCAGAATTATATCAGGTTAATATCTCCAGGTGGAGAGCTAGCTTTCTGTTTTACTTTCAAATGCTATTAATTGAATAATATTAAAAATTTTTCCTAAGCATCCATCTCGTTCATGCATGAGAATAACGAGGTGGAGTTAGGTTTTCCTCCGTATTCGTCACTGTGAAGAGCACTGCTTGAGAAACCTGCCTCATACCATGGCTATGAGGATTAAGTGAGCAAATATTTAGAAAGCACTTGGTAAATGCTTGATGAGTATTATCTGCAGCGGCAACAATGGGAGTTTCCTCATTTGTCTTTGTTCTTATTGAACATTCTCCTTGAGGTGTTTTGGCCTTAAATGAGATTTTGCACAGTATTTAAAGCGTAAAATCTACTGGTTTTCCATTTGAACTTTTGTCTGGAACATGTTGGTTTCATTGGTTAAAACACGATGTAAGTAAAGTTGATGGGTTTTGTTGAGGACAGGCCTCAGGTGCACTTTTTATAATGGTCCCCAGCAACAGGCTTAGTCTTCTTAACCTGTGTCCAGGCCCATGGAAGTAAGGAAACCACATATACGACAGCACACCCATAGCCCTTCCATGAAAAATGTCACTGGAATTGAGGATTTGGATTGCTATATCCTTGACTTCAATCTTGACCTCACTCAAGCGTAGTTCACCGTTCATTATGTTGCATTTCTCCAAGAGGTTTACTCCCTTTGCACACATGAAAATTATACACGGATTCATTTATATATGAGGATGCCATCGTACCAAGCCACCGACAAAAGAGAAGGTATTTTGATTATAGCATTCTAAATCTGGATTATTTTAAATAAATGATTATTTTACTTGATTTGCTTTGAATTTCTTCGTTAAGTTGCTGCGACTGTTTTATACCATCCATGATACTCAGGTGGGTCCTTGGATCTGCAGCTTGGGCACCATCTGAGACTGTGTTAGGAATGCAGAAGCTCAGGCCCCAGCCCAGACCTTCTGAATCAAAACTTTCATTTTTCCAAGATTCGCCAGAAATTCACATGGACATTAATGTTCAATGTTATAGTACCAGTGTAGCTGAGACCTTCTTTGTTAGGGGAAGTCATAACACTCAGAAGAAACCTGGATATAAGAGACCTTTAAATATATGACACAGAAGCTGATAATGTTAGTGAATTGTAGTCTTAAAATGGTTAAAATGGTCAATATTATGTTATGGATGTTTTACCATAACAAAACAAAACAAAAAACAAATTACAGTATATTCACAGAAAAGAACAGAGATGAAAATAAAGGTAGTACAGCTACACTCAGTATGATGAATCTCTCAAATATAAAGCTGGGTAAAGAAAGTTATATAGAACATAATGTATAACATTAAATGTATGTAAGTTCATTTATATAAATGACAAAGTAGGCAAAGCTAAAATATAGAGTATAGGGTTGTAAGTGAAGTGATTAGTGTAAAAAGGAAAGCACTGAGGCAATTACCATAGAAGGCAGATTGGAGGTTACCTTTAGTGAGGTGACATCTGGGTATCTTTAGTGAGGGGGGTAAGGATCAGGAGGGCAAATGAAACGTCCTCTGGGGTGCTGGCAGTGGTCTATTTATTTAGGTATTCACTTGATAAAATTTTCAGTGTGCATTTTAAGTGCATTTTTCTGTATGTGTTATATTTCACAATAAAATGAAGAATTATAAAAGTGGTTATGTGGTAAGGATACTAGTGGAAGAACTGGATGGAGTGAGTATGATTCTTTTAATTTTGTATCGTTTCTATTTAATGTTTTTAACTATGAGGTTATTACATTTATTTTTTTAATTTGAAATACTATATCAATAAGCCATCAAATGACCTGGATTAGATAACTGCAAAAAAATCTTGATTTTACATATTCAACCTCTATCACCTTCCAGAAAATACAAAGACTTTTTGTGCAAATATAAATACACATGTCTTAAATGTAAGTATGAAATTTGATTTCTCTTCAAAATCCAACATTCTGTATTAAGTTCCACTTGGAAACCCTACTTTTTGACTTAGGTCATTAAACACTAGGCATTTAATTATTACAGATAAAAGGAAAACTTTAAAGAAAGATGAATTTCTTTGTTCCATTTTCAGACCAAACACCGCTTAGCCAGGGCCTGTACCAAGGTAGACGTTCTCCCCACAGAGAGGCCTCACAGCAAGCCAAATTAACTTCCTTGTTTGGATCACACATTACATTTCTGAATAAAGCCATTTCCCTACCGAAGATTAGAAAATGCTGATGTGCAAAAGGTTAGGCTTCCAAGTTGAGAATATCATGTTACCCTTGGTCCATTGGGCGGCTACTTCTTCCCTGGTCTATGTTCCTTGTTCAGGTGTCCTTCTGAATGGCTACACAAAAAATTAATAACCCCGTCTAAAAGTAAAAGTCTTATTTTGGGGTAAGATGGCATTGAAAGTTGAACAAAAAATCAGGGTAAACAATGTTAGCATGTTTCATTTGAAAAAATACATTTAGCTCTGAAAGCAGCATCCTGTTGGAAATCCAGAGAATGGCTTATCAAGGACAGCCAGTTTAGGAAAAGGTATATACTTTAGGAAGCTCATGGGTTATATTTGGGCAGCCATTCTTTACTTAAAATCACTGAGACTTTTTATTTATGTTTAAAAAAAGTCATGTGAGTAAACCTAGGACCCTTTTTTTTTAAATTGAAGTATAGTTGATTTACAGTGCTCCGGGTGTACAACAAAGTGATTCAGTTATACATACATACGTGTGTGTGTGTGTGTGTGTGTGTGTGTGTGTGTGTATATATATATATATATATATATATATATATATACACATACATATATATTCTTTTTCAGCTTCTTTTCCATTATAGGTTATTACAAGATATTGAATACAGTTCCCTGTCCTATGAAGTAGGTCCTTGTTGTTTATCTGTTTTATATACATTAGTGTATATTTGTTAATCCCAAATTCCTAATTTATCCCTTTCCCCCCTTCCCCTTTTGTAACCATAAGTTTGTTTTCTATGTAGGACTCTTTTTAGAGCAGTTTCTTCCTTTTTTTCTCCTGTGCTATGTGTTTTATTAAATTATTTTTGAAAATCATTTTACTGTGTTGTAGACACCATGAACTATATTCAATAAATAATTCAGCAACAAAGATCAGATTTTAAAAGTGCATATGAAGTGAGGATGTTTGTTTATTAGATACCTTTAAACTTTTAGACTCATCTTACCAATAAATCTTCACACATCAAAAAACAAAGATCTACACAAAGGTTTCAATTAGGTAACCCTTCTTTCTGCTCCTTAATTCATTTCCAAATTGACTTTGTGTCTTTGGCCTAAAAAAATTCTCAAAAGTGTAGGTAGAATTTGGATGAAGATGTTGCCTAGTGTTATTGTCTTCGTATGGTTGTTTTTAATTATTGCATTTTACCTTTTTCCTAATTTTTCTTTTAAATTAACAAATAATAACTGCTATGCTTATCATTCAACAAATACATGTTTCCATTTAGAAGTCTCCCTTCCTTTTATCCTTTAACATTCTAGTTGTGGAAGATACTGCATATATATTACAATAACAGGCAGTATTCTAAATGCTGTCTATTTAGTAATTCAGAAATTGAGATGCTTGATTTTTTTCACTTTATTGTTGTGTATTCCTAGTATATTTTGCATCTACTTATTATTTTCATTAAAAAGAAAACTTTGGATAAACTATCATAGGAAAATCTGACCTGGAACCTTTAAAAAACATTTGAAAAATTCAAGTGTTCAAATGCTCAAGCTATCATTTCATATTTATTTAATACCTTGTAATTATTATATACATTGGTTTACATGTAATACAGTCACCGTGATCTCCTATTAGAATGTACCATTTTTATGTAGTACAGTTTCTCTGGCAGTGTGGAGAATACCTACTATGGGGATCAGCTGTACATCCAGCATTTATGTTGTCCTTCCTACTGGTTTTAGTTTATGGTAAAAAGGGGAAGAGGATAAAGATGAAATAGAAGCAATCTAAAGTGTGTAAATCATGCTTTCTCCCCTTATGATTCTAATCTTGGCTTTTATTGCCTCATTTGGGGACAAGGTTATGTATACCCATGCTATTAGACCTAGGTTAGGTCAGCTGGCCGTATTGGGTAAGAGAACTCTTTGGCTCTCAGCTTTTAGTCATCTGATGTTTTAAATTTGCATTGGGAGGCAATGAAGGCGTATAACCCATATTCTGTGTTCCTTCCTTCAGCAGGAAGCTGTTTTAAGTCAACTGTTTGTTCAGATATCTGGTTAAAAATGAAATAATCTTCACTTTGTGCTATATGCAGCAAAGAAAATGACAGCAGCAATATGGAGACAGGATATAAGTAGATTTTATTACCTCAAATCTACTTGTTTAAAAAAGAAACGAGCAAAATAAGGGAAAATAGTCAGTCAAAATGGTTATATTGGTTTGGCCAAAAAGTTTGTTCGGGTTTTTCCATAACGTACAAAACCTGAAAGAACTTTTTGGCCAACCCAATAGTTTGTTTTATTTTTTTGACTATGTACTTCCCAATTAGGTCAAACAAACTGCTTTCAATTAAACCTGCATTTCTCTTTCTTTTAATACTGCTTTTTTCCCCCATAAAATTAGTAAGGTATCATTGTAGAAATTTTGGAAAACGTCTAGCTACTGTAACAAAGATTCAAGTGTCTTATGATTAGAGTTTATTTCTGTCCCACATTACTCTGAGATAAGCAGTCAAGAGCTGATGTGGTGTCCCATCGTATCGAGGACCTGGACTTCTTCCATGTTATTATACTAGCCTCCTCAAACATTGCTTTTGCCTTAAGGTCTAATATGGCTGCTTCCACTCCAGCCTTCACAGTCACCTTTCAGCAAGAAGCAGAAAAGAGAAAAGAATATTCTGGACATTCCTAGGAGCCTTATACATCACTTCCATTTAAATTCCATTAGTCTATGCTTAGTCACACAGCAGAAACTGAAAATTTTAGTCTTAATTTCAGATAGTCATGTGCTCAGATAAAATTAGTGGTCCTATTACTACAGGAAGAGAAGGAAGACTGAATATTGGGAAACAGCTGGAAATCTTTGCCGCCATACATAAAAGTATAAAGAAGAAAATAATTATCTCCCATAAACTCACCACCTAAAGATAATCTCACCTTTAACTTTTGGCACATTTCCTTTCATTACTTTAATGCATTCAATATTGTAAAACAGAATTACACTGTATGTTAAAGTAAGCTGTTTTTGTTTTTTGTGAGCGCTTACCATTGAACACCTCCCCCCAAATTTAATGACCTTCACTGCATTCTTTTTAATGGCTGCACAGTATTACATACTATATATGTATCATATATTTAACTGAAGTCATACTTTTGAATATTTAGATTTTTCTGAAGTCATCAGTGTTTATAAATCTTTTTGTGGCAAAATCCTTAACTTAGAGATACAATGAACATTTTAAAGTTATTAATAATTCCAAAAAGGTTATACAAACTTATAGTCCCATAGTTATGTCTAAGAGTACTTATTGCACCAAGCATTTCCCACTACTAACTAGTATAATTTTTAAGATTTGAGAGTTAACAAGTGGTCTCTTATAATTGTTTTTTTTTAACATCTTTATTGGAGTATAATTGCTTTACATTGTTGTGTTAGTTGCTGCTGTATAACAATACATATATCCCCATATCGCCTCCCTCTTGAGTCTCCCTCCCACCTTCCCTATCCCACCCCTCTAGGTGGTCACAAAGCACGGAGCTGATCTCCTTGTGCTATGCATCTGCTTCCCACTAGCTATCTATTATACATTTGGTAGTGTATATATGTCAATGCCAGTGAACACTATTGAACCTTTAAAAACTTTTCTTGGTAATTTGAGCATCTAGTTTAAATTTCCTGCGTATGACATTTATCTCTTTCCCTACTTAGATTATGAAAGTTCTTTGTATGATAAAAATATTATTAATATGTCTTTAATTATGTTCAAATAATTTCCCAGTTTCAAGTTAGTCTACTGTTTCATTAAGTATTTATATTCTTGGAAATTTGTTTTGTTACCATATTTACAAGTTTTTATTCACATTTAGTAAGCAATCAATAAATGTTTATTTAGAAATAATGCCATCTGCAGCAACATGGATGGACCTAGAGATTATCATACTAAGTGAAGTAAGTCAGAAAGAGAAAGACAAATACCATGTAATATCACTTATATGTGGAATCTAAAATACGACAGAAATGAACTTATCTATGAAACAAAAACAGACTCACAGATATAAAGAACAGACTGTGGTTGTCAAAGGGGGGTGGGGAAGAGTAGGATTGGGAGTTTGGGATTAGCAGATGTAAACTATTATATATAGGATGGATAAAAAACAAGGTCATACTGTATAGCACAGGGAACTATATTCAATATCTTATGATAAACCATAGTGGAAAAGAATATGAAAAGGAATATATATATATATATATATATATATAACTGAGTCACTTTGCTGTACAGCAGAAATTAAACACAACATTGTGTTTAAAAAAAATAAATGTTCATTTAATGAGAGGCTGAAAGAGTAAGCAATTAGATTTATTAACAGGTTTTATGGTACTTGATTCTACTGCTAGTTTTTTCTTCTTTTTATCAGGACTCCCCCATTCTGAAGCTTTAATTTTTGTTTGTATCTTGGTTGACTAGAATATATATTTTAGTGATACTTTAGAGAAAGATTTCATATATATTAAGCTTGATGTTCTCATGCATATCAAAATACCATTCTATTGACTTTACCCAAATACTTGGATGATTTTATAGAATCCTTCATTACAGCCATTTCCCTTCAAAACTCTGTTGACCTTCTTCCCTTATCTTCTGGTATGTGATAGGAGAGGTGCAGGCATCCTGATTTTTATTCCTTTGTAAAAGATTGTTGCTGTTTTTATCTTCCTGAAAGCTCTAAGGACTCTTTCTCTCCCCTTGAAATATTAAAAAAAATCATTATAATATGTGTTGACATTGATAATGTTTCATAACTTTTGCCTAGAATCTTGGGAATTATTTTAGAGGGACAGATTTGGAAATGTTTCCTTCTGCCTTGTCCTTAATTCTTACTTCTGCTTAGTCTGTCTGGCCTTAGCCTCTGGAGTATCAGTTTGCACTATTTGGGTGTATTTTTCATATGTGTTCCTCATTGTTTTTATCTTTTTTTTTTCCTTCCCATACTGTGAGAGTTTAAAAGGTTTGTTTCTGCACCAGTGACTCGATTTTTCTGCTCTGACAATTATGTGCCCTATTTCTAATAAAGACTTTAATTTTGTTATATTATTTTCCTTTCTTGATGTTGTCTTCTTTGGCTATTCAGCTCTTGTTTTTTTTTTTTTTTTTTAATGAATTGACATGTTTTTATTTATTTATTTATTCTTGGCTGTGTTGGGTCTTCGTTTCTGTGCGAGGGCTTTCTCTAGTTGCAGCAAGCGGGGGCCACTCTTCATCGCGGTGAGCGGGCCTCTCACTATCGCAGCCTCTCTTGTTGCAGAGCACAGGCTCCAGATGTGCAGGCTCAGTAGTTGTGGCTCACGGGCCTAGTTGCTCCACGGCATGTGGGATCTTCCCAGACCAGAGCTTGAACCCGTGTCCCCTGCATTGGCAGGCAGATTCTCAATCACTGCGCCACCACAGAAGCCCTCAGCTCTTGTTTTGTTTCTGCCTGTGTCTTAGCTCCTGTTTTATCTCATCCTCTGGCCCTATCCTCTCATTGTTTATATGCTTCTTATTTCAAGGAATTTTATTGATCCTATAAAACAGATTCCTCACTTGTTTTGCTCTATTAATATTTCTCCAAATATATGTTCCTCCTCTTTGTTTTATTTATATATAGTGCAGTAACTTTAGGGCTCAAGCTTTTAAAACTTTTTTATTCTTTTTAATATTTATTCATCTTTGAACAAAGAGTCATCTAGATGTAGGCCTGACATTTGCCCATAACCATGAAATAATGATGGTTGGATTCTTGGATCCTTTCATGTATCTATAGTAAAAGAAAAATTTTAAAGGAATCCTTTTCTGGGTGTTATATTAATATATTTATATTGCTAGTTCAGTGACCTAGCTACTTGAAAGACATGGTGGTTTTCTGTATTTAACTTTCTTCCTGGCCTGGCCTCCTTATCAGGTATACAATGTGACCAGACATGACCTCCTTCTACCTGCTGCATCATTGAAATATACTCCGGGTCAGGAAGATGATCAAAATTTTTCTTGGATAGCTGGTTCACAAGGCCAGGGCCTCTCCACTGGGCCAGCTACTTTCAGCCTCCTCACTTGTACCCACCACTTGGGGGAGGGTGGTTTCCTAAGATCCTGCAAGGATTACTTTCAATCATGTTGTGTTTATTTCTGAAGATGGAAGCATGCAAGGTAGCCCTTGGCGTTTTCCTTCAGTTTCCCTTCTGTGTAGCAGAATGTGTAGCAGAAGTTTGATGTTGAATATTGTTGGTGTTGTTTTAGGGCTAATCTATTATTTCCTGCATATTATAGTCCACTGGTGATTTCAGAATGGATCTGAGAGGCATAGCATAAGATAGTAAAGTGTGTTTTCTTAGGCTGCCATCTAAGTGCCAAGTTTATGTCAATGCCATTAACTTAGCCTATAAAGACTTTTATGACCTGCATAGTATATAATGACCATATCTCCATATTATTTGATATTCTGACAAAAATTATTTAGATGATTTCCTTCTAGTCCATGAAATTATCATACATAATTTTTCTACTTTCTCTTGTTACCTGGCCCAGTTCCACCCATAAGAGTCAGTGATTGGCCAAGGTTGACCCCAGGATAGACCTGTAGGCTCCAGGTGAGGCAGCTCCCATTTGGATGAAGGCAGTTTTCAGAAAGGGTAACTATGAGCTGTTAGCAGCCAACACTCGGGAGCTGGAAGATGGGTATCAGGAGGAGCACCCACAGCGTCTCATGTATGAATCCTGTGCATTTCCTTCCATGTGCATTACATGTGTATGCTCCTTATCCATTTCCCTGTTTGTTAATTAATTGTTAATTACTGAACAAATAGTTATATAGTGCCTATTATATGTTAGAGATCTTGAATATTTGTAAGAGATTTCCTTCAGTGAAACTCCAGAGATCCACTGATCAGAGCTCTTTATATTAAGCGGAGGATCTCTTCATAATAAGGCCATTATCTTTGTATCTATTTTATTTCTAATAAATGCCTTCCTAGTTTTCTCTTTTCTTTGTAAGATATATGATGGTTTTAGCCTAAAGAAGTTGATAATTTACTGTTGAAATTATCAGTGGTTTTGTTTTTAATTCTTCCATTTGTTTTATGTGTGAAAAAATATCCAAGTGATCAATAAGGCTGATATATACCCAGATCCATATTTTTCATCTTTTATTTTAATATTTACCTTTTTTAAAATCCAACAGGAATTTATTTTGAATTTTTGTGATAAGTGAGATTCAAATGAATGTATTTACTTCAGAAATCACCATCCAATTTTTACAATGTTGTTTATTAAGTATTTCTTACCTGTTCATATGTGACTTTCTTTATCCTGTACCCAAATGGATCACACGTCAATATTTTATATGTGTATATATATAGTATATGTATATATGTTTATATTTATGTATACATATATTTGTATAATGTTATATAATACTGGCATATAATACATTTATGATATAATATTATTTGATATAATATGAACATAAATTTATATATTTCTGCACATATATATTTAGCATAGTGTTGCAAGTGTCAGGGATGTTTAATAATACAAAATTTGTGATTAGAATAAAGAAGGAGACAGGATGCCACCAGCTTATTGATGAGTACTGCCACCCAAAATACTTCATTCTGACCCCAGGAGACTTGCTGGGCATGTGGGGGAGGGACAGAGAGCCAGATGGTGCCTGTGGTTCCATGTCGATGATTCCTACAGGGATGGAAAGCAATTACTCAGCACTGGTCCCCTGGGAAGCTGCCGACAAGGCAAGCATGTTCCCTGCATTCATCTCTACAAGGTGTAATAATTAAGCCAACAGAATCATAGCATCCGCCTGATGGATGTACAGAGAATCAGCATGGACCCTCTTGGCTTGTTCATCAGCGTTACCTACACAGACTAGTAATTGCTCAAAGAATTTATGACATTTACATGTGACCATGAGTTTTGTGTCATTACTGCCTCAGAAACCTTAAGTACATTGGACAGTTAAAAATTTGTTTATGACCAGTGAAGCTTAAGCATTGGGGGTTAGGTAGCTTTTACTGATGTCACTCTTATGAAAGAGTTTAGATGTTTTCATCAGGAAGAGGACCAAGGGTATGTCCTGGATTGGCTGTTTTGATACGTGAAGTTGGCAACTGTACATATTTAGTGCACTATAAACTAGAGGATTTCTCTATTCGTGATGTAATTGTCAATTATGTGTCTCTCCATGACTCAGGCTAGTTGCCAGGAAGTTGGACAGCAGGGGACCCTCGCAACTGGTATGTTGAGAATTCTTGGCAGATCTTGAAGTCTGTTTTATAGGTCTGCCCTTCCCTACTCTTGCATTCCCATCAGGAGGCCAGTGCAAATGGAAATGGGGTCTTTTGCTACCCTGATTCCTCTCCTGGAGGGGCCTGGAGGCTACAAGGAAGTGAGAGAGAAGTGGCTACTCATATAGATTGGGACTCTGGCCGTGGGACACTGCAGGGAAAGAGAATTCTGAAGAAAAGAGAAGTTACTGTCTTCTGTCAGGGCCCCTAGAAGCAGAGCCAGAGAGTGGGATTCTCCTGCAAGTAATGTATTGAGTGAATCCTCTCAGGAGAAAGAGAGTGAGGGAATCCGAATAGGGTAGAGCTGGAAGGAAGTAAAGAAGGCAACGGAGGGGTCTCACCTCAGCCTGTCCCTCAGGAAGCTCTGGAGCAGGAATTGCCCCACGTGGACCTCAGCCCATCCTTGGCTACCAGCAGCTTCCCCAACCCAGGGGTGGGTTCCAGCCACCTCCAGCCAAGGTGGTACTCCTCAGAAAAGGATAATTCCCCCTGAGAAGAATGTGGGTGGGAGCTGTTAGCAAGCACCTGCGGCATCTGCGGAGTTGGGGCTCCCGCCCAGCACAGGGGACCTAAGTGGGGCACTGAAGCACCAGCTATAGTTTCCGACTTCACCTTCCTCTCCCCGCCCCGGCAGTCACTCTATTACTCTGTGAATATAGTCTTAGCACGTATCAGTGGCTGGAAATATCTCATATATCTATGTGTTTACTGCTTATTGTCTCTCTCTTCTCCACTAGATTTCATAAACCCCATACCATATTTCAGCAATACTCTATCACCAGCTTCTAAAGCAGTGCCTGGCACTTAGTAGATAATCAGGACATAATTTTTTGAATACAGAAATGAGTGCCTGGGAGTGGCATGAGGTAGGATGGCAAAGGGGCCCATTTGGGACCATCAGACATCTGGGTAGTGCCCAGCTGTAGTGGACAATGTCAGTTCCCTGCCCCGATCGCCGCAGATCCCTACTTCTTGGTGCTGGGTTCCCATCCCCCACCTGTCACATGCTTCACTCCTAACACCTGCTCCCTTTTTTAGAAGATAGCCCTTGGCTCCTCTTCCAAGCTGCCAGGAGGGCCTGGGAGTTTCCTCCTGGGGAAGTCTTGGCCAGTGATTGACTGGGGTATGAGGATGAATGTCCAGCTCCCTTGCCTCAAGGCTGGAAAGACTGATTTAATCTGTCCTCTGGAGTTCCCTGTAGGATCAGGCTAAGGCCAGGGCTTTTCCTGAAATCATAACTTGCTCAGCTTCTTTCTCTTCTCTACCCTGTTTTTTCCTGCCTCCACTATCTGTTTCTCCTTAAGTCACAAATCACGTGTGTATGTACCTTTCCCACAAGGATCTCCTTTTAGGAAATCAGATCTGTGATATCATGTAATAAGTCCATGAGAAAGACGCGAATCAAGTAGCTATGAAAAATATGTAAAAGGATGACTGTGGCTTGTGCCACAAAAGAATGGTCTTATAGAAGCACTTACACGACTCTTGGAGATCACTAAAGACTTTCCTGGGGAAGTGTCTCATCAGCTGAGATAATAATAGCGAAAACTGATTGGGCACGTTCATCCTGTCGAGCTCTGCTTCAAGCACTGGACATGTGTTAGTCGGTGCTTCTCAGGCTTTAATGTGCACACCCCCCCGCCCCGAGGATCTTGTTAAAATGCACACTCTGGTCCAGGGGGTCTGGTATGGGGCCTGAGGAATTTCTATCCAGCTCCCCAGTGCTGATGCTGCTGGATGTAGCTTAGCTCATTAATCCTCATAACAGCTCTACGATGTAGATTCTATTATTATTTCCATTTTGCAGATGAGAAAAGTGAGGCGCAGAGAGGGTAAGTAATTTGCTCAAAATTGCACAGCTGGTTAGAGGTGGAGCCAGGGTTTGAACCCGGGCAGCCCGACTCGCAAATATATCATCTTAGGTGCTATAAAGGAAGGTCTCTGCTGAAAGATGAAGTTATGAGTGGGGTTGATCAGGCCAATAAGTTAAGCCAGTGATCTCAAGGTGAACAAAGCTTTGATACCATCCCAGGAAACTCAGAGTCACTGAGCTTGTGTGACTCAAAGAGAGACTTTTCTACCATTTTTCTCTTCCAGCCTCCCGTCACTTGGACCCATTAGGTGCTGGGTTCTGACAGTGTTTCCCAACTGCTTGAAAGTAGCTAATGAGTGAGTGCCAGTGCCTAATAGAGGTGAATGGCAACAGTTGTAAATAAGTTCTCAAAGATCATTTGATTTGTCTTTTGTGATATTTCAACATGTTAAACAGCAGGCAACTGGAGATTTATAACCTGATTCACTCTAATTGATTTCTTGGCTTCCTTGGGTCTAATTAACTTTTCCTGTGTACCTAAAATGGTGCAGTAGGCTTCCTGAAAGCTGTTAGAAGGCAGCTGTTATCACAGTTATGAAAAATTGAGACCTGGCTTTTATTTGGTAGTTAAATAGAAATTGATTTTACTGTTGAGGTCCAGACATAAAGGAAGAAAATTGACTCCAAAACTCAACAGACCACTGTGGATTACCCTGTCTTGGTTTGAGTTCTCCCAGGAGGAGATTCTGAGACAAGGATTTCTGTGCAAGTAGTTTTTTTGGAAGGCAGTGCCAGGAAAACCCCTGTAAGGAATGGGAGGAGAGACAGGGAAAGAAGAGTCCGTAACACTCATGGTGGGTGCGTTGTCAAACTAGTTACCACTGTGGGAGCTCCGCCTCTGGGCTTCCCTGGGACACAGTGTAGACCTTCCACTTCAGAGTAAGTCCAACGAAGGGACAAGTAAACTGGGATATTTATTCAACCCTCCCATCAGTCATGGGTGGAGGGCTGTGCCTTGGGGAAAAGGGCATGAACCCCCTGCACTTCTGGCCATAAGCCTGGCAGGCTAAGGCAGCCAGAGAAAACCCTTAATCAAAGAGATGGAAGTGATTTTTCACTTGAAGTCATAGAGTTGGGCCTGCAGAGGGGTGGTCAATGCCAAGGGGATGTGGGCAGGGCACCTACAGCACCTGTTACAATGTCCATAAATCAGTTGTGTTGCTTTGATCTTCTTTTGTGCACAAGAAACGCCCCACTCCCCACCCCCAGTTCCCAGCCTCTTGCACCTAACCTCGCATAGATCCCAGAATCTAGACTATGCCACTGATTTGGAGACATTTAACTAAGGCAGTTACCTGTCTTACATTTTATAGTACAACGCTGTATCCCAGTCTAGAAGAATAGAAATTAGACTACAGCTATGGATGAGGTTATGCAGACTATAAAGTGCTTTGGGATTGTTTTCATCAGTTTATTCAGAAAGCCATCATGATGATGACTTGGCCTGGAGTGGACCCTCAGTAACAGTGTTTTGAAAAAAAAAAAGAAAAAAAGAATTCCCAGCCAAACTGAAAATTGAATAGAAGCTTCTATGTTGCAATACTTTTTAATGGGTTTAAAAATTAATCTTGAAAATGCAACATTTATGTTTAGCATTATCAGAGGAGAAGGAAGAATAACAAAGTGCATTCCAGGCCAAGGTGAAATAAATTTGGCTCCTTCCCAGGGGCTGCTACCTCTGTGGTGTCATTACCTCGGTCTTTGGACTGGCACCACACAGGCCGTCTTACCACCTCTCAGACCCAGCTGCTGTTTGCCCACCTGTGTGCCTTCGTCCTGCCCACAGGAAGAAAAACAAAACAGAAACAGTGTGATCTGACACCAGACTCAAGGTTCAAGAAAGACTTTGCCCTCTGGTTCTATTGTCCTCAGTGTGAAGCTACTCAGAGAGGCCCGGGAGCATCTAGTTGTTGACCTGTAGGCGTCAACCACTTCCTTAGGAATAACGTGCTTTATGGGGCCTACAGACCAGGAGAATGATTCACAACCTCTCTCTGATTTACTCTTTGATGCTGAAATGTACGTCCATTTTTGTGTGCTTCATTACATAACTCAGTAACACATTTAAAAAAAAATTTTATTTATTTATTTATTTTATTTTTGGCTGTGTTGGGTCTTCATTTCTGTGCGAGGGCTTTCTCTAGTTGCGGCAAGCGGGGGCCACTCTTCATCGCGGTGCACGGGCCACTCACTATCACAGCCTCTCTTGTTGTGGAGCACAGACTCCAGACGCGCAGGCTCAGTAGTTGTGGCTCACGGGCCCAGTTGCTCCGCGGCATGTGAGATCTTCCCACACCAGGGCTCGAACCCGTGTCCCCTGCATTGGCAGGCAGATTCTCAACCACTGCGCCACCAGGGAAGCCCAATAACACATTTTCATTTTCATTTTATTTTAATTAACAAAGCGTAGTTGTTCAGCATATGCCAGACAATATCCTAAGCATTTGGCAAATTAACCTCATTTCCTCTTCATCACTTTGCCATGACGTAAGTGCTGTTTTTATCCCCATTTTGCAGTTGTGTAAATTGAAGCACTGAGAAGTTATCATGGTGGTATTCTCATGAAAACAGCATTAAGACTGATGAAATGTTATGTATTAACTCATTTTGACTCCTAGGTTAATCCTTCTACCCCTCCCTGCTCCCACTCCAGATGGCTTTAGGAATGTTATTTATCAATACATATTAGAGGGTTTTTCTGTGTTCTCTCGAGATTATTGTAAGAAAAGTGTTGCCCTGGTTTAGTTATAGTGAAGGATGGTTTTAAAGTCAGTCCATAGGGGAGAAAATGGCACAGAGTCAAAATTGCCCTTGAAAATGCTCCCAGACATCTCCAAGACACTTCTATATGATTTTTTGTGCACAACTCTCTGTAGTAATTCTAAGGATGCTGAAATTCTAGAACAAAAGAGCTTGACTAAAGAAAGGAACAAAAAGTCTAGATAGATTTTTGGGCTATCAAATCAGCAACTTTTAAGATAACCATCAAATCCCTAAGTATAAATGAGGGTTGGATGAATGAATCACAAAAGGTTTTGCTTGCCTGCCAAGTAGATTCCTTTCTATTTTCACATCAAGCTTCTAAATCTTAATTACTGGTAATTGGTTTATTTGTTACCTTTGAGAATGTGAGCTCAAGCACAATTGTACTTTACAAGTATAGCCTAATGGCTAAGAAAAGGATCTCAAGGAGCAGAAGGACTGAGTTTGACTCTTGTCTTCTTAGATATTTAACACTGGCAAATTACATAAAGTGTTGAACCTCAGTTTCCTCGTCTGTAAAATGGGCACATGATCTGTACTTACCTCCTAGGATTAACTTCCATGAAGCTCTTGGAAGGGTATCTGGGACTTAGTAAGGATGCTCTGAATGTTTGATGCTATTATTATTCTAGAGTCAGAGGGTAATTTAAAGTGTTTGCGATGAGATTAACTCTATCATATTGTCCTGCATAATAGTACTATGATGAATAGACTTAATAAGCTCTTGTTTCCATTACTTGCAAGCTTGCGACATAATCAAGATACTCAACTTCCCTATGGCTCATTTTCCCCAATTGCAAAATGGGATTATTAATACTGCTTTTCTCATAACATTATTTTAAGCATTAAATTAATTAATATATGCAAAACTTCTAGGACAGTGTCTGGAATTTTTGTCTTTTTGTTATTACTACTCTATTCCAGAACCTAGCCCAGAGTAGGTGCTCAATAATGAATCAATAGCCACAGTAGAGCAGAACTTTTCACATTAAAGTGTCATCTTTAGTTGTAGTTCCCAGGACATATTATGTGGTCTTAGCATGAACTGATTTCATATGTGGGCCCATTCATTTATATTATTACTACCACTGATCTCATCAGAAAAGTCTGTAAGTGTTGAGAAGCTGTCAAGCTCATAGTGATGGATACAAGTTTTCCAAAATAATTTTTGCTTAAAAGCTTGCATTTTATCTCTGGAAACAAATACTGTCAGTTATTTACCTCGAAGTGACAGACTCTCTTCATTCATTTTCAAGAAAATGTCTGCCATGTCCCCAAGTCTGAATAACCCTGATTTCCCTGTTAGGCATTTTTTCAAGTAAAAAAAGGTTTACATGGGAAGAACAACTTTAGTTCAAAATTCAGACAATCCCATTATGCTTCAGTATCCTGCAGGAGTAATACTTCTGCATGCTTCCTGTTTTGCCACACAAAATATTTTTTAAAACATGCTCTTAAGAATCAAGATTTAAGAAAATTGATAATTGTTACTGCTTCAAGAAGGACATATTTTCTAACAGTGTGTGAGAATGAAGAATCCAGTGACTTCTGGTACCCTAAAAGTGTGGTACTGTCATCTTGATCCATGTGAATTTACCAGCAGTTATATCCACCATTGCTTTTGTATAAAGTGTGAATGTCAACATAGTGAGAAAAGGAATAACCTCTTAGGATCATTATAAAATCCTTTTGACTCCAGGGATGCTCTGAAAAGGGTCTTAGGATAACCCAGTGATCTGTGGACCATGCTTTGAGAATCACTGAGCTGTAGACACATTCAGTAGGTAAAACTGGCAGGATTCTGTCTTCAATGAATGAAGGCATGAAAGGTATAAAAGAGTCAGGAATGATTTAGTGTTCCATTCTGAAAATGGGGGTGGGCACAGATGTCACTGCAGAGAAGGCAGAGACTAGAGGAAGAATAGGTTTGGGGTAGAAAAGATTATTTCCATTTTGGGGCATGAGGTGGTTGGAAGATATCCTTTTTGAGTTGTTCATTTTAGGACATCTTGTGCAATTGTTCATTCATGAAAGATTTCTGGAGCACCCAGTGGTGCTAGGGACAATAATACTGTGTTTCGTTCTGAACTTTCTTCATGCAAGAGTCATTTTCTTAGTGAAATTGTAAGTTTCCTTAGAGGATGACCTAAATTGTACATTTAGAAAAAAATTGTTATGGCCCGATCATGGTGCAAGACAATGACAAGTTATGCCAGTTTGCCAAAGACAATATTCTCCTCCTTGCCGCCCCACAATAACATACAGTTTTCCTCCTTCCTTTATCCCTGGTCAGATTAATATACACAGCTATTCTAACCCTCGTCATTAATCAGGGAAATGCAAATATCACACAAAATGGTGTCTACTCAATAGATGGGTGAAAATTTTAAATTGGCCAATCCCAAGGGTTGAGGATGGTGTGCATTAACAAGACTGCTCGTAGTCTTCCAGTTGGGAGAGGAGATGGGTACTGCCATTTGGAAAACAATTTCACAATGTTTTGTGAAATTGAACATTATATTCCCTACAATCCAGAGAATCCTCTAGGGAGAGACCCTACCAAAAGTCTGGCACAGGTGCACCAAGATAACTCTAAAAGAAAATGGATAATAGTATGTTCATGATGACAAAAGAAAAAAAGGTGAGGTAGCAATCTAAATGACCATCAGGTGGGAAGCAGCCGCATAGCACAGGGAGATCAGCTCGGTGCTTTGTGACCACCTAGAGGGGTGGGATGGGGAGGGGTGGGAGGGAGGGAGACGCAAGAAGGAAGAGACATGGGGATATATGTATATGTATAGCTGATTCACTTTGTTATAAAGCAGAAACTACCACACCATTGTAAAGAAATTATACTTCAATAAAGATATTAAAAAAATAATAAAATAAAATAAATGACCATCTGTTGGAGCTAGTGATATATTCCTACATCAGGATACTATACTACAGTTAAAAGGAATGAACTGCTAAATGCAATTATATCTGGAAATCTTAGAAATACAAGCTCAAAAAAAAGAAAACTCTAGAAGACTACATACTGTAAGATATACTTCTTATAAAGTTCAAAGCAAACAAAACTTAAATGTGTTATTTATGGATATGTACCTATTTGATAAAACTATACAAGAAATAACACAGGCCTGCAATCAACCCAAAATTTTAAGGAAATGTTTTCTTCTGGCAGGTGTGTAGACAGAGAGATGTGATATGGGAGGAAAATACAGGTCATGCAATAGTATTGGTAATCTATGTTTTATATTAGAAAGGTGGGTAAATCAGTGTTTATTTTATTATAATGATTTAGAATATATGCATATATCATATATATAGTATATATATGTTTGTAACAAAATATATGCAAATTTTATACATATATATTTGTAATAAAATATGTATACAAATATATATATTTGTAACAAAGTAGTATTAACATGAAATAAAGGAAAAGTTTCCTTGTTAAGGTTGTTCCTCACTATTTAGTCATTTTTGTATTTTTCACATTGTATTGTGAATATGAGTTTATCTGCATGTTTCCTTATAATTACCAGAGCTTCCAGGGCAAAAACCTAATTTTAGTCACGTTTATATCCTG
Organism: Eschrichtius robustus; assembly: GCF_028021215.1. Classification (NCBI taxonomy): domain Eukaryota; kingdom Metazoa; phylum Chordata; class Mammalia; order Artiodactyla; family Eschrichtiidae; genus Eschrichtius; species Eschrichtius robustus. Next base: position 37,297,826 of record NC_090839.1, read on the forward strand.
CCATAAAGAAAAACACCAATTTTTAGGATATGTGAGGCACCAAATCTGTTTGCTGACCAAAAAGAATTAATATAAATAAATAAATAAATAAACGGAATCTACTTTCTGTATTGATCTGTAAGCAAGAAATTCACTGACTTTTCATTTGGCTGTATTCAGAATATATATAAAATCCTCAATTATTTTTCCTACATAGGATTTTAGGTAAATATTCTGAGGATTATATTTTATGTGCATTCACACAAGAAGGAATGTCTTTTTGTATTTGGTTTAATACTAGTTGTTCAACCTAATGCAGCGATGAATAAATTTTATATTTTTTTAAGTAGGAGAAAGATTGCTGGGCTGATTTTGACTGTTTATTGAGTGAGTTTGCCTCACCCAACTAAGACAGGGAATTGACATCTATGCTAAGATAGTTATTACAGTTATTTTCATGATAAGACCATCTGGGCTTCCCTGGTGGCGCAGTGGTTGAGAGTCTGCCTGCTAATGCAGGGGACGCGGGTTCGAGCCCTGGTCTGGGAAGATCCCACATGCCGCGGAGCGGCTGGGCCCGTGAGCCACAATTGCTGAGCCTGCGTGTCTGGAGCCTGTGCTCCGCAGCAGGAGAGGCCGCGATGGTGAGAGGCCCGCGCACAGCGATGAAGAGTGGCTCCCGCTTGCCACAACTGGAGAAGGCCCTCGCACAGAAACGAAGACCCAACATAGCCATAAATTATAAATAAATAAATAAATAAATAAATAAATAAATAAATAAATAAATAAATAAAAATTAAAAAAAAAAAAAAAGACCATCTGTCCAAACAATGCCACATTTTACAAACAAATATGTAGTAACCAGCCACTGAATATGTGAATCTAATTACATCAGTTAAGCCTTGCTGTGGCTTGACATGAGAAACATACACATTTATTTAGTGCAATGTTGTATTTTAATAATGTGTGTGTATGTGTGTATAGTGTGTTCAGCTATCCTGCAAAATTATCTGAAGTCATTTCCCATAGCCCATCAGTATCGTTTAGGGAATCATAAGGATTATCATTGTCCCCATTTCCCGTACTGTGTCCTGCTCCCCTTAAACCTTCATATAGTCATGACCGTGGGGCATAGAAACAAATATGTGCTCACCAAGGACTGTGAGTTCTCTACATCTTGTCCAGCTGAGGCAATAACACAAGTTTATTGGCCTAGAAAAGTTCTTTTAGGTCCCTTTTCCCATTAACTTTTTAGTTGTAAACACTAGTCTTGAGGTTAGGAGGAAAGGTGATTTGAGGAAAACAAGGGAGGAAGGGGAGGGAAGATGTGAAGAGTTATTTTCTCCTGAATTATGTCTCCTTGTTTTGTGTTCCTTCCTTTGGGTGTTTTGTTAAGTCAGCCAAGGTGTGTCCAACTTTTATTGATCCTGTTCTCCCACCAGCAAATCATGGCACAGATGGAAGATCTCTGGAGCAATTGGGCTTCTTCATAAAGCATGGGGCAGGTACAGAGAAAGGTTATAAAAATGACAGTAGCTTTGCATGTGCTGTAGCTTCATCCAGATATGACTTGTAGATGATGAAGCAATCATATGTTGGAGTAACCATATATATAGAAAATGAGAGGGTTTAAAAGTTGACTTTTTTGATACAAAATAATTTTTATTCAGATACAGCCTATGCTGTGTTACTTTCGCATATACATATGATATATATATAATTTATGTATATATATTACATATGTTTGTGCATGTATATATATGCACATATATACATATATATATTAATCAAGAATTAGATGGCTCTGATATGGAACTGTATCACTTGAGGACTTTTTCCTTGTATTGAAAACTATCAGCCTTTTTCCTTATCTGCAGGAAAGATAAATTTAAACTCAGAAAGGGTGATTAGTCATGTGAGTGGTAACAATGTCCAATATGCAGAGATCAGCTGAGTACATTGATGTCCCATACAGGCAATACCAAAGTAACATAGGAAAAAAACACGCTAAATAACATGTTCTCTTTAACTGTTTATTGATAAAAATTCTGAAGGGGAATGGGAGAAAATGGGGAAGGGCAATTTAATGGCAAGTCATAATGATGATAACCACTGCGGGACGGCTGAGTGAGGATGCTGTTCTTTGGGTGAAGAAAGCTTTCTTGGAACTCTGAGGATGTCAGTATCATTAATGCACAACCATGGGGAAGGATTTTAAAAGGCGAGGTACAGGGCTTCCCTGGTGGCGCAGTGGTTGAGAATCTGCCTGCCAATGCAGGGGACACGGGTTCGAGCCCTGCCCTGGTCTGGGAAGATCCCACATGCCGCGGAGCAGCTGGGCCCGTGAGCCACAACTACTGAGCCTGCGCGTCTGGAGCCTATGCTCCGCAACAAGAGAGGCCGCGATAGTGAGAGACCCGCACACCACGATGAAGAGTGGCCCCCGCTCGCCGCAACTAGAGAAAGCCCTCGCGCAGAAACAAAGACCCAACACAGCCTAATTAAGTAATTAATTTAAAAAAAGAAAGAAAACTTAAAAAAAAAAAAAAAAAAAGGTGAGGTACAGACACAGTCGTTAGAAATAAAAGCAAGACATTTTTCAGGAAGGTTCGAGGCATTCTGGTCAGTCAAGAGCTATTAATTTCAATGCATTCTGTGTGTGTTCTATGAGCAGCTCCCCTGCGGGGCCACCTTTGATCTTGAACCTCCACGTTCATTTTCTGTCTCACTACGCTACTGGCGTTCTTTTCCATTTTGTTGCCCAAAGCTTCCCTGTGTGATTTGGCAGACTCACACGCTCATTTGCCATTTTAAATCAAAATCCCACCAAACGCCTGTGCTCTTTTATAAGATGAAGCAAGAATTTGAATCAAGATCATAAAGCTGAAAACCCAGAAGAGTCATTGATAGTTTCCATTCTCTGTTCAAGGGTCCTTGCAGCTCACAGGTACTGAGAGAAAAATACATTTTGTTTCCCTGTTCCTCAAACTATTCATTATTTTAAGAAATATGACTTAGTCATATTTCTAATATTTGTTTTTTAATCTGATATACTTTAAAGTACTGAAAAAGGCTTTATTCACTGACTGAACAAGGACTTCTGTTTAGAAGTGTGGAATCTGGGCTTATTTTCCCCTTACCATGGAATGAGCCAGTGTGAAGCACTGATTCTTTATTCATTTGAGTATTTGAATTTTGTTTTGTTTTCGCTCTTTGTATGTGGTATTTTTTTTGTTGGTCAGAAAAATAAATAATTGCATGTAAAAACCATCTGTTCTTTAATTTCAGAAGTATTTATTCAGCACTTATTGTATTGCAAGCTTTGATGGTATTACACAGCACATGGGAATTTATTTATTTATTTATTTATATTTATTATTTTAACATCTTTATTGGAGTATAATTGCTTTACAATGGTGTGTTAGTTTCTGCTTTATAACAAAGTGAATCAGGTATACATATACATATATATGTGTGTGTGTGTGTGTGTATATATATATATATATATATATATACACACACACACACACATATATATGTATATATCCCTCCCTCTTGCATCTCCCTCCCATCCTCCCTATCCCACCCCTCTAGGTGGTCACAAAGCACTGAGCTGATCTCCCCGTGCTGTGCAGCTGCTTCCCACTAGCTGTCTATTTTACATTTGGTAGTGTATATATGTCCATGCCATTCTCTCACTTCGCCCCAGCTTCCCCTTCCCTGTGTCCTCATGTCCATTTTCTACGTCTGTGTCTTTATTCCCGTCCTGCCCCTAAGTTCTTCAGAACCATTTTTTTTTTTTTTTTAGATTCCATATACATGTGTTAGCATACGGTATTTGTTTTTCTCTTTCTGACTTACTTCACTCTGTATGACAGTCTCTAAGTCCATCCACCTCACTACAAATAACTTAATTTCATTTATTTTTATGGCTGAGTAATATTCCATTTTATATAAGCACACAGGAATTTAAATGCTGTGGAGCATCCCAAAGGACCCAACAGAGGGATGGGGCATGTGTTCTGCTAAAAGGAAAAGATATCTAAAGTACCACCCTAACTATAAACATGTTTCAGTACAATTAGAGAAACACAAAGAGACAGAGAGAGGACAGAGAGAGACAGAGAGAAGGAGGGAGGGAAGGAGGAAAGTCGAGGGGATGGGGGTAGACAAACTACATTTATTCATTTATTTATTTTTTGCCGACAAAATAGCTAAAGGGAGACTGTAAAACTTCCTAAATTCTCTTAAGGCAAAGTCCTAATCTTACAGCAGCTGTTCTTCCCATTCTTCATTCCCACAACCACTGCTTTCTAGATCTCTTTTCTTCCAGGTGTGTCTCCATGACTTTTCTGATGGAAATCTATTTGGACTCTTTTCTTAGACTATTCTATCCATTATGCTGATCAACATATAAAGGCTTAGGAGACAAGCGACCCAAAAACTATGCCTTAGAACAGTGTTTTTGAGGTTTTTTGTTTGTTTTTGTTTTTGATGAAGTCCCAATAAAATATATTCTATCATTTACCTCAAGGTACAAATGAACAACATACACACACACACTTCTTTTATGCCCAGGCCTTCTTTTATTCTCAATGAATAGTCTTGCTCAAGGTCATATAATTCAATCTCATGGATGGAAATATACCTGCTGTCCACTCCCAAATTCATATCACCATTCCTTCTCTATGCTTCCATTGATCTTGAAGTTGTCTGACATTGCCACTTGCATATTTGTCACGCACCCTGATTCCTCATCTGCCACTGAACCCACAGTTTCCATACACCCCCAAATTGCTGCTCCTCCTTCCTTCCTTTTTAATAAATTCCATAACTATCTACTGAGTTGCCTAAACTGGATACGTAGGGATCATCCTTGGGTACCTCTTAAACCCTTGTCTCCCACTATCTGATCTATCACAGTGTCCTGTTGATTTATATCCAATATCCATCTAGAATCCACGCACGACCCTCTAATTGCACTTTCTCTCAAGGCTCAAGGTCTTCCCTGGATTTTCTTGGCTGCCTCTTCCTTAGGGTTCAACTCTAATGTCACCTTATGTATCAGTGATCTCTTGCCACTTAATGCTGTGTCATAACCACAAAACCTCCCTGGCATACAATACAACAGTGGGCATTTGTTGTTCACACATTTTGGGGGGTGGTATCTACCTTGATAACTCTACCTGTCTTAGCTGAGCTCACTCATCTGTCTGGTGCCCAACAACGTGTTGGCTGATCTAGGATGGCTTCAACTAGGAAGACCAGGATGGCTTGGTCCTAATCCACAACTCATCCTCCAGCAGCCCAGCTGGAGAATATTCTCCAGGTGCATGGTAGAGACACAATGGCACAAGTAGACACCCCACATCTGTTCAGTGCTCTGGTTTGTCACATCTCCTAACATCCTATTGGCTGAAGCAAATCACATTTCTGAACTTGGGATCAAGGGGCAGGGTATTAGACTTTGCTTCCTGAGTGAAAATCTGCAAATTCCATGGTGAGGGGCATGGATGGAAGGAGGACAATGAATTGGGGCCATTAAAGCAATCAATCTACCACACTGGGTCAGAGATGCTCTTCCCCCCAAATTAGAGTCTCACCTCCCCCATCTATACTGTCTCACAGCACCCTTTCAATTACATCAGATCCATATGTTTGGAAGTGGTTATTTTTCAGTACCTATTTACTACTTAAAACTATTATCCTTCTGAGAAAGGAGAGAAAGGAGGTCCCTTTTGTTTCTTCATTCTCAGAGCCTAGCACAATGCCTAGTTCATGGTAAGTGCTTGATGGATGTGGAATATGTGACAGAGCAGAATCAGCAGTGGGGGTCTCAGGGTGCCCCAAACTAGGGTGCTGTTTACATCTGCAGGTAGAGAGAAGGACCTCAGATCAGTGAATTGGCCCATCCACCATGAGACCTCTGATATCATGAGCCTTTTGAGAGATGCCCCAGTTCCTGAGGCTGTGGCTGTGATGTCCCTCTCTCCATGGACCAGAGATGCAGGCAGGAGTCATTACTAGAACACTGAACTCAGAGGCACCTTCCCTGCCTATTTCTTCCTGTTAGACTCCTGCCTGGAATCACAGGAACCAGTCAGGGGAGCTGGAGAAACCCTACCACTCCCTGAAAATTCAACTCCCTGGATATTCAACTCTCCTTCGAGGAATGTATCCTAAGGCAATGTTTACCCTGCTAGTGGCAGGTGAGGCAGTATCATCTTCCATTCAAAGGGCAACATTTTTGTTAGTGAAACTTTCTTGCAGTTCAAAAATAGGCCACTTCAAAGAGCTGAGTTTGGTACTTCACAATTTAATAGTTAAGTCATTCTCTGTCTTGTAAAGAGTTTTCAAGAGAATTCATTAAGAACTAGGAAGCCCTTGAAAGATCCATAATACTCTTTTTTTTTCTGACCAAATAGCGAATGCAAGGTTCATTAGAACAGTTGAGTACAGTTGCATGGATTCAAGAGGAATCTATATCCTTTGAGAGAAAAGGCAGCCAGAACTCTGGTAAAGAGAGCCCCCACCCACTGCTCTACCAAGGCCTGCCATTATGCATCCCGTCCCGTCCTCCACATGCTGAACAAATGAAGCCCCCACTGCTGCTGGACCTGGATCCCCGTCATCTTGCTGCTCATGCTGTTTCCACCATCTGGAATACCGTCTTCCTCCCTTCCTGCCAGCCCAGAGTCTGTGCGACATCTAGGCACTAGGTATTATGGAAATTCAAAACGGGCATATGCTTTGACCCAGTGAATTTGTTTTGAAGGATTTATTCTAAGGATGGAATTGAAGTTGTGCTTTGAGATTGCATGGCAAGACTCCAGAACATCAACAGTATTTCTGTCATGTCCAGGGGTGGGAATTTGGTGACCAGGGACGTGGCTTTGACATCACATTGCCTGGATTCAAATCCTGGCTCCACTATTTGCCGGCTGTATGACCTTGGCCAAATCAGTTAACCTTTTTGCCCCAAGTATCTCATACATAAAATGGAATTAATATTAGCAACTACTTCCAGGGGTTGTTGGGAAGATTTGAAGAATCAGTAAACGTGATGTACTTTGAACACTGCCTGGCACCCAGTAAGAACTCGGTGCATATGAGCACTAATTGTTTCCATTATTTTTGGATTTTTCTTCCTTTTTCTTGTGCCGTTGCTACTACTAGCAGAGTTAGATCCTACTCTTTGTTGAGGCCTTTTACCTGGGGCTTTAGCTAGTGTAGATGTTCCATGAATAATTGTTAACTTGTCAAGAAATATAATGAAGATTCTTAAACTAAACTAATTTCTCTTAGAGGAACACATACCAACTCTCTAATTTGGAGAAACTACTTCTCTTTTATGATAGCATCTGAAGATGTCATGATAGTTATTCAAGACACTGGCAACTTGATAATAGGCCCAGATATGTGGTCAATTTAAATTACTATGAGTCCAATTTAAACAGGCTTGATTGGGTCAAAATTAGCCTTTTAATTATACTGTATCTAACATCAGGAGTCAGTGTTGTGCTATCTATTTAAAACTTTGGCTTTCAATTAGAAATGTAATAGCAATGCATCACATCTTCTCATTGCATGTGCAGAATGTAGCTTTCTAGTTTTTTCTCTCCTTCGATTAAAGAGCATTCTAATCACAGCTGCTGAGAGAAGTTGCTAGTTGCATGCTCTGATGCCTCTTTCAATGTTTAACTTTCTTTTATTTTTTAACACTCTTATTTATTCATATCCAAACTGTGTCTGAGATGAATTATTTCTGTCTTCCCTTTCAAGTAAAACCTAGGGTCCTTTTTTATTTTCCAAAGAACAATTTTATTTATCAAATATCATATTGTGTCATTAATGTAGTATCTGGACAATGGGATGGAGTCTTGAAGATGGTAGGAGACAGTCTTGGTGTAAGAAGATGAAAAAGGAAAATAGACAAATAGAATTACAATGGATTACATTGATTGCAGGTAGGGAATCTATTACAAGGCTTGGTGTACATGGAAAGAGTTGGTGGTCCCTCCTAGGAGAACAAATAGAGATGAGGAATATTCTTTCCTGGACCAGGCAGGGTTGACCCCATCTCAGTGTCCTGCGTGTATCCCTGAAATGGAAGGTCTTCTCCCATGAACAGCTCCTGAAAATATGAGAAGAACATTTGGGCTGAAAGAATGTTTCCTGTTCCCTCTTTGTTACATTAGTCTTTATATAGATCTGGGGTTTCAGATGAAAGGTCATGATTTTATCTCCTGGATTATTTTGTCTCTGGGTTTGTTTGCCTTTACAGCAAGGGGAGCCGCTACTTCCTGACCCTGCCAGGAGGGCTGGGCTTCACCTCCTGAGCAGATGGAAGCTAGAAGAATATCACAAAGATGGATATAAATTTTAAAAGGAGTTTGGGAGAGAAACAAGGGAAATTCAAGGGTGATAAATCATTTTTTTACTACCCTTCTTATATATGGTATCTTACTTCCTTCATAAAGAACCAGAGAAACACAATATGAAGAGGGCCATTTTTAAATCTCCAAACAGAGAACATTCTAATTTTTTTTTTCCTCCAAATTGGCCTTTTATGTCCAGTCCTAGGTAGAATTTTTTTTTTTCTGGCAAAATCAGCAGGAACTTCCAGGTGGCTAAAATCCACCCCGCATGTTGTTGCAGAGAACATTTATAGCACATTGTTCAGAGCAGAGTAGCTGAGAACGACAGGGGGCTCTTGAAATATGCCTCTTCGAGCCCCAAATTGGAGACCTGTTTTTGTCATTTCAAAGTTTCGACTGGGGTCTAGGATTCAAAGCAAATACCAGCCCCTGTGGAACACAAACCTTAATTAATTTCCAGCAAGAGATGAGCGATTGCCAATAAGCCATGAATTAAAATGGAATGGTGCACCAAAGGCCAGGTTCTCATCTCAAATGAATAGCATTTCTTGCTGTTTTCTTGAAAGATCATCTCAGACGGAGAGGTGAGCAAGCTTCCATGCCAGCTCTCCAACTGTGAGGGGTGAGCAGTACTGGCAAACGCAAAGAAGTAAGTTCTGGTCCAGCAGAAAAGGGGGAACACGCCTGATGGACTCAGAGGCATTTTGTTAGTGTCCCCACCAGTAATAGCTGTGATATTTATGGAGCATTTATTTTCCTGGACTCATTGTTTCTCATATCGTCATAAACCTCGGTCTTGGGAGGGTTCGTGAAGGTTGTCTGTTCCCATCACTCAGTGGAGGCTTGTAGGGACCACTTGTGCCAAAGGCATGTCCAGGTGCTGCTTGAATCCTCCTGTGACCTGAAACTCCCTTCCTCTAGGAACAGCCTGTTTCATCTCTGAGCAACTCGGCCAGTTTCCATTTTTTCCTAAACTGGAGCCAAAATGTATCCCCTACTGCTTTAATCCACCGAGGCTGATTTATCCCTGAGGGCCAAACACAATGAATCAAAACCCTTGTCGTGCTTGATAGCTCTTTAATAAAAGGGAAGGCAGGTCTCGCACTCCCCCTGAGGTGCCTCCTTTATGGGCAAAACATCTCTGAATCTTTCAAACAGGCTTCATTGGGCATGATTTGTGTGTGAGTGTATGTCCACTTGGTCTTGGGCAAATGATAATAATAATCATTATAATCATAAATAGCACTTACAGCGGGCCAGGCAGTGTTCTAAGAGCTCACATACTCTCCACTGCAATCCTATGAACTGGTTACTAGGATTATCCCATTTTATAGATGAGGAAAAATGAGACAGAGGTTAAGTAACTTGCCCACCAGGATTTGAATCCAGAATTTACACTCCTAACCATGACATTTCAACATTTCCCATGCTCTTGTCTATTTCAACCATACCTTTCCAGAAGACAGGAGCCATTCACAGTTTCCTGTGGGAAGCTGATATTTCTAACATTTGCTCCGCACTGGATGTGTGCCTGTAATTTGAGATTTATTGTCTTGATTAAGCCTCTCAACACTCAGCAAACATTATGGGCCCCGTTTTTCCTGCTGAGAAATGGACTCAAAGTGGTTAAAGATAACAATGCAGTAGAGTCAGGATTTGAACCCAGGCACTTCTGGGTCAAAACCATGGAGTTTCCATTCTACTGTCTGCCTTAAGGTCCACAGCCAGTTGAGGTTTGCCACAAGCTTCAGCCACCTGTGGTGAATGAATGAGGAGCTACTTCCTGCAAAGTGGAGCCAGGCTGTCTCGACTAGTGTCCCCTAGTGGTGTGAGAGATGGGGCGAGGGGACTTCTAGTTTATGGTTTGACCTCAGGCATTCAGAGGCAAAATCACCACAAAGCTGGTTCCCTGAACCCCCTTCAGTCTTGTTATTTATCTTTTCCTTAATCCTGAGGTCCTCACCTCACATGCACTGCCATGTAGATTCAGCCTTTAGCAACTGTGCAGATTATCTACTGAAATGCTCATTTCTGTGCCAGTGCAATGGCTAGCTTTGCTTTTTATAGAGCTGCATGCAAAGAGAGAGTCTGAGAGTGGGAAGCTTGATTTGTGGGTTGCTAAAATAACTTGGGTCTGTGAATGTGGCCCCCTAATGATGAGTGGCCAGTAGCGGAGGGTGGGCAGGGATGCTCCCTGGAGTGAACCCTAGGAGCCTAAATGAGGGCCTATTCTTCCATGTCTGCCACAGACAGGACGGTGAGGGGTTTGTGGAGATTAACACATTCTTCTTTTGGAGCGTAAATACTCTCAGAGGATGTGAAGCAGTGGATAAATCTCATAGAATAAATTGCTTCATTGGGTTGCAATTTACAGAGATTGGCTTTAGGGAATAAGTGATTTGTTGGAAAAGAAGGAACCCAAGAGGGTGGAAAGATCAAAGGCCCATCTTAGTTATGAATCATTAGGGTTGGGAGGTCCCATTTGGATTCCTGGACACGTTTAGAAGGAATGTCCCAGAAATACCACCTGCAGGTCACTGGTCATGCCAATCTGTGGAATCTTGTACACAAGTCAAGTATAAGAAAGAAACTCATTACCTTTTGATCACATTTACTCAAGTGTTGGATGTAATGCTAGGCCAGCTTCTCACTTTGGGCAAATTCTTTAATGTTTGCAATCCACAGTGTTTTCATCTGAAAGTGAAGCTTATAATACTAACTTTTTGAGACTTAGAGATTGAGCTAATGTCTTATATATCAGAGACAGACTAGTGCTGACACGTGACGGATGCTCAATAAAATATAATACAATTAAAATTATTGTTTTTTGAATATTAGGTTGTGGACTTATTGAAAAGTGAATGAAGGGCTCTCCTCTTATACAGTTTTCTTTTCAGTTTAAATAAATACTTGATTTGGAAACAGGGAATCCTTACAAGTTACCATGAAATGTTACCATCTGAGAACTGCCCCTGCGATTTATAAGCATTAACCAAATCCCCAAGAATTAAACTAGAACTGAGTGCTTTCTTAACGAGGCAGTTTGGAGTTTTCAGACACATCTTTTTTCCTTTAGCTCGTTTGCAAATACTTATCTCTGATTTAAATCATTCAAATGACTTCAGAAACACAATAGAAGCAGTGCAGAACTAACTGTTTCCAACTGTCAGTTCTGGTGAGGGATGATGTAAAATGGGACGTTTAGCTGGCATCCTGCAATGGTCTCTAAATAGAATAAACAAAAGCGTCATGTTTAGTGGCTAAAAATAGTGTTTCTTGTAACTGCAGCGTTCCTGGAGATCTCACGGTGGGAGTGGGTGCCTCTGGGAATGGGCGAAGTGCTTGCGGGCAGGGGCACTCCGAGGGTCAGTTAAAAGGTTCTTAGTCTCTGGATTCAACTTTAATTGGATAAAATTAAGTAAAAATGGCCTTTCTTCTCTCTCTGATGTCATCTTGAACTGAATTATGGACTGAATCTACAGAGGTAAATCTAGTGGGAGAACTGAACGATCCATTGATTTACTACAGATTATGAGTTGCAATAGTCCACTGAAGACCTGACTGCAAAGACGAGACTGCTCCCCTTTATCCTTCAGACAGTATTTCAATGTTAATGAGATTTTTTGTTTGTTTTTTTGTTTTGTCTTCTTTTTTTTTTTTTTTTGGTTCAGCAGATTCCCCTCCCTGCCCTGCTAATCGTTAATTATGTTGTTAGTTAAGAACATGTGTACTTGACTCATGGAGCTTTATTTCTTTTCTACAGATTATACAGTAGAGCTCTTTATTGTCTGTTTTATAGGGAGCTTTAAATATCAAAGTGATTAATCCAGAATTTTTTTGCTTGGATTGAACAAGCAAAATACATTACTGTTTTCTGCACAAGACCTGCTTTGAATAAGGGGACAGTGTTTCATAGCCAACAATGAAAAGCCAGATCGGATAGGAAGGCCATACACAATTTTTTTCTGAGCAAAACATTTGCTTTCAATTTATTATTCAATACATGCATATATAGCACTTAACATCCACCAGGTAATCTATATTCTTCGCAAACATTATTTAATCTTCATAAGGATTAAATGAGTGAAATACGATGAACTTTCCCATTTTACGGATGAGTAAACCAAAACACACAGTGAAGTTGAGTAACTTGTCCAAGACTGTATACGTAGTAAGTGGAAAAGGTGGGATTTGAACCCAGGCAGTGTTCATGAGCTCAGTCAGCACTCTATCTGTACTTTTATTCACACCTCTTGATTAAGTGTAATAAAAGATATAATAATGACAATAATAAAGCCTGCCAACATAAGCATTGTCACTCTTTTGCCTTTTTTTTGGCCTCTGCCTTTATGGAGTTCAGCCTCTAAGGCAGTGTTTTGTTTTGTTTTGTTTTAATTAATTAATTTATTTATTTATGGCTGTGTTGGGTCTTCGTTTCTGCGCGAGGGCTTTCTCCAGTTGCGGCAAGCGGGGGCCACTCTTCATCGCGGTGCGCGGGCCTCTCACTGTCGTGGCCTCTCCCGTTGCAGAGCACATGCTCCAGACGCGCAGGCTCAGTAGTTGTGGCTCACGGGCTCAGTTGCTCCGCGGCATGTGGGATCCTCCCAGACCAGGGCTCGAACCCGTGTCCCCTGCACTGGCAGACAGACTCTCAACCACTGCACCACCAGGGAAGCCCTCTTTTGCTTTTATAATGCTGTTCATTCAGAATCCCAGATAGAAATTCTCATAGAAGCTTTCTTTTTAGTATTAAAAATAGCCTCAAATTTGGGGATTTAAAATAAAGATCCAAATAGAAAATTTCCAGAAGGTGGACTTAGAAGCAAGTATTATTGGGAGAAAACATTGTAGACTTAGAACCAAGTGTTACTGGGAAAAACGTTATGTTTCAGTCAATAGTGTGGTCTTTGGGATCATCACCTGATGGGGCTGGGAGGCTCAGTATTTTTTTCTCTTTGTTTTTGGAGATGAAGAACCTGAGATGTAGAAGGGAGAGTGGCTGGACCAGGGTTTTACGTCCCACTAGTGACAGAGATCCATCTGGGCACATGATTCCCAGCTCCTAAACCAGCCTTTCCGCTGGACCATTTTCCTGAAATAGCTTCAGACATCACAGCCCAGAAGCCAGGTCAAGGACATGCCAGAGTCTGAATCCAGCAGTTGCCCTTAGTCTTTTCTGTATTCCCCAAGCAGCTTAAAGCAACTTAACAGTTTTTCCATAGGACCTGGAGCAAGGTGGGTGCAAGGGCTGTCTGACTCTTTGGCAGGAAGGAGCCAGCTGTCTTTTGAAAAGGTGAACAGCCGATGAGTATCACCTGGACTTGTCTTGTGCTAATTGATGATGAGTTTTTTAAGTTGGTCCAATCTCAGTTTCCCCACCTATCAATGATGGTGTTGGATGAACTTCTAGAGTGAGCCTGACTGGTGCTTGATTTTGAAAAACCGGAGTGAGGACACCCTTTGGTGGAGCACAATTACCATATGCCCCTTGCCAGTTTTCAGAGGTTGGGAGACCACTGCAGGGTTGGGGGCTCCATTGCTGCCTGTCTCAGTGTAGGATGTCATCTTGCCTTAACTGGAGGGGGGCTTTTCTCTCAAGCCATCATGGCCTTGCAAGGTGTCCAAGCATTCCTCCCATCTGTCTTGTGCTGGGGAGTGGATGGCACCGTGAGTCTGATGAGTGTCTTGGGCTACGTTTGAGGATTGTCCACGTGGGTTTGGCTAACTGGATGGGGGCCTGGAGAGATTCTCCGAGCAGAGATGCGGGCACTCATACTGGGCAATTTATGAGCTCTGGGCTGATTGTGGATTGTGGGTGGCAAGTCAAGGGTCAGTTTAGTGCTGATTTGGCTTTCCTGAAGCTCCAAGGTACTGTTAGGATATCAGGGGTTGTTAACCTCTTCTGAGTCCTTGGCCCCTTTGACGAAACCCTTGGAATAATGTTGTTGTTTTCAGTACTTTATTGAGATAAATTTACATATTATAAAATGAACATATCTTATGTACAGTTGTGACAAATGTAAACATAGTCACCGTCATCCAGACCCAAATAAGAACATTTCTATTATCCTAGAAAGGTTCCTCATTCATTTCCCAATTAATCTTCCCTACCCTAGAGTCCACGACTGGTTTCTACCAGCACAGATAGTTGTGAACTTCATACTGTTGTCTTTTATGTATAGCTTCTTTCCTTCCTTATAATGTTTTTGAGCTTAATCATGTTATTGTGCATATCAGTGGTTTGTTTTCATTACTACATAATTACATAAGGTTTTTTAGTATATAATTCTATACATGCAAAGGAAACTATTTTGAAATACAATTGTCAGCATATTTTTGGAAAACATTGATTATGTAGTTTTGTATGTATGCCTCTTTATTAATGCATTAATAGCAAACTCTAGCCATGGGTCTAATAGTCTAGTAACTACTGTAATTGTGAAGTAGCACTGAACATATGCAGTGGACATCTGGCATATCGGTAATGTCATATGAAAACATCTGTCATGTTTTTATTGGTGGCAAAATAACAAATATTACCAATATTAATGTGGTTTATTATCTACATTCTTAATTAAAGAAATTACTTTGTTAGAGGCTAGTAAAAATAAAGATATTTTGCCATCCTAATCACTGGCCCCCTGAATTCCGTGGATGCCATGTTGTAAACCCTGGTGATCTGTGGTTGTTACGTGGGAGGGTTCTCCTGGCTGAGTCATTCATTGCTTCTCTTTCACTTTTTTGGCCTTTGAAATCTCTAATAAAGTCTTTGGGGGCTGGACAGCTGGCTTCATCCAACTCCTCTCTTACATGTGGAATGGGAGCTTTTAGCCAAAAGGTCTTTTCAGGTCTCCATTTTCATACAGCCCTAGGCTGTCTCTCTGAGTGGACTCAGGGAGGCACTTGGGATAAGAGAAGGACTTCTGTGAACAAGAGGGTATGGTTTTCTAAGAGAGCTTTGATTAGTCCTTGGAAATATCCCTCCATGAGGCGTTGAGAGGGAAATTCTCTCTGCCCCCAGAAGAACGCCCAAGACATTCCTAGACCA
This sequence comes from Eschrichtius robustus, assembly GCF_028021215.1. Classification (NCBI taxonomy): domain Eukaryota; kingdom Metazoa; phylum Chordata; class Mammalia; order Artiodactyla; family Eschrichtiidae; genus Eschrichtius; species Eschrichtius robustus. Next base: position 37,313,231 of record NC_090839.1, read on the forward strand.
CAAGGGTCATGCCAATAGAACCAAGGACAAGGGAATTCCTGTGCCCACGAAATAGCTGACATAGAAAAGCATTTATTTTATTGTTTGAACACAAAATATAACATTTGAAGATTTCTACAAATATATTCCTTAGATCTGGAAACAGTAACTAAAATAATGTCACACATTGATGTCTGTATTCTAAATGGCTAAGAGTTTTGTCAGCTGAGGCTACGAATGAGAAATAGAGGCCCCATGATGACCTAGTCCATTCAAGTGCCAAGTTTAAGTCTCCTGGTTCAGAATTAAAGGGAGCCATAGGGTGAGAAGCAATCTGTGTCCATAATCCTGTTGACAGCACTTTTCTTCAGGCTTTGATTCAGAGCTCATCTGCTCCTTGCAGATAACCCGATAGCCCGGAGCTCAGCATTGCCAGGCTGGTTTCCATGGAGCTGATGTGCATACCAAACCAGGACTTGTATTTTTGTGTTTGCCTCGCACATTTCCAGTGCTAAGTGTTCTTCTAAGAAAGGGATTAGCGTGCTAGCCAATTAAGAGAGTATGCCAGAAATAAAGCACCCAGGGAATTATTCTTCAGGTTATATTACTGCTGCTATGCCCAAGAACAGAAAAACGGTTGATTGGCTTTCTTAGGCCAGCACTGAGTTTTAAAGATAAAATGTCTCCAGTGAGATCTGTAGTGGTTTCTTTCTTTTCTTTTTTTTTTTCTTATTATATCTTTTAAGCAGTTTGCAAATGATTAAAACAGAATTTGTGTGTGCATGTGTGTGTGTGATTTTATTGTGGAGCAGGAATGGATTTCTGGAAGGTTATTAACTTTGGAGATTTTCTTTGTTTTTGTGGCCGTGGGTCTCTCTAGTGGAAAAATATTGCCAAATTCACTTCGAAATATTTTCTTAAAAGACATCATTTTTTTAAGAAATTATCCAAATTATCTGAATCAGCATTTTTAATCAGCTTTAATCATCAGGACTAAAGCTGGAAGAAGTTTGGTTCTAAAATTTCTCCATTGAATACCACTCAGCAACTCAAAGGAGTGACAAGGTGATACAACCACATGGATGAATCTCAAAAACATGATGCTGAGTGAAAGAAGCCTTTGACAAAAGAGTCTATACTGTTCGATTCTATTTAGATGAACTTCTAGAATAAGGAAAATTAATCGATGGGGAAAAAAGGAACAGTAGTTGCTTCTCGGTAGTGGGGGGGTAAGGACTGGAGTGAGAAGATGTTTCATATTTTGATGGGGTTTGGGTTACATGTGTGTGCATTCAAAACTCAGGAAGGTATACTTAAGATTTATGTGTTTCACCCTACATACATTTTACCTCAAAAGAATAAAACAATAAGGTTCTCCATTGCAAAATCTGGGGTTATGGTATCAGATATTTAGAAAACCTAGGAGCTCCATGGCACAACTGGTTAGCATGTGGTACTTGTACACAACAACTCGACTCTGATAAAAAGTGGCATCAGCCAGTAGTACTTGGAAATTATGTGTGGCTATGTTCATTCTGCTATTTCAAATATTTACCCGAATCTCTAGATACATGTGGAAAGGAGTCTGCTTCCAGAAAGCACTACCTTGATTTATAATTTTGTTTGGTCAGCCATGATTTGATTGGATTGGAAAGTGGACCATTTGGACTTCATTTTGATCCATCTTCCTTTTTAGAAATGAGAGGAAAGGTATCAGTGACCATGCCTTTGACTGAGTAGCATTTGGTAACCCAGTTTCTCAGGGCAAGCTTAGTTTTTATCTCTTTTAAATGTATCAGTTCTCAGACAGTGGCCTGTCTGATGGTTCAGAAAGTCTTGGCTTTCTAAAATACTACTATAACTCTGGAGTGATCTTTTGCTTTTACCAATGCTTTGACTTTTCTAAGTTGCCACTTGAACTTGGCAAGGAAGCTGAGGAAGTGGTACCTGAGGCAGTTGAATCTGATGGAAGTTGGCTCTGAAGTCCCGCCTTGAAGTTATGGTTGATCCATATTACACAAGTGACAGAAACATGAAAGTATAGATGTGGGCTTAGAATGTGAGCAACGAAGTACACCTAATGTCTAAGTGGGAGGAGAACGAGTTCTTGATCCCCATCTGCTTGATGGATTTTCTCTCTGTTGATGCCTCTCTCTCCTCTCCGCACTCAACCTCCGAGTCTATGCTGCTGTAGAAATCACTGTGGCGGCTCACCCAGATTCCCTTCACAAGGCTGTGCATCTCCATCCTAGCTATGAGTGGTTCTGAAGCTCACAGCTGCCTCCCTTCTCAGAGAATTACCCTTGGCCAATGGCAGCTGTCTTGTCAGGGAAATACAGATCCACCCCCAACACACACACACACACACACACACACACACACACACACACACACACACACACACACACACACACACACACAATTCTCCCTGTTGCCACAAGTAGTAATAACTCTGTGGTGTGATTCATGCTCCAGAGCTCCCTATGGGACTGGGGCAAAGACTGCACTCAAACACTTGTCTTCCTATTTATCTTCCCCATGAAAATGGTGAAAATCCTCAGCAGAACTCTAAAGGGACTGATTCAGATCAGGATTCTTGGCCTTCCCCAATCAATAGACGTTAACCAGAGGCCAGTCAAGAAATTCAGGCAAGGCTTTATTGGGGCCCCTGCAGCTGCAGGAGGGAGCGAAAACAAGTAACAGGTTCCCTTGCTCAATCCCTGAGGAGGAGGAGGGGAGCAAGTTGGTTCCTTATATGGGGTGATGGTAGGGGTGTGTCCAGGGGTCGGGCTGGAGGTGTGGCTTAGGTGGTTTGCCCACCCCTTTGGTGGTGTTGAGTGCAGGGGGCATGTGCAGTATGCTGATTTTGCTCCTGACACCCTGTTTTTGCTCTCGCCTCTTCAGAAGTGGCAGTCGGGGTTTTTCTGGTCTTTTTGTAACT